>NW_028124834.1:0-100799 GCF_965194825.1 Balaenoptera physalus | reverse complement strand
TGTCCTAGGTGTACACAATCTGGTTCATTTGTACATTATATATATCTATTCAACTACAGATCCTCTTCCCATGTAAAATGGTACAGAAGGTTCCGCAGACTTCCCTTGTTATATGGTCGGTCTTTTTGAGATACATAGATAATATGTGTTTGTATACATATAGTAACACTAATCTTAATTTATTCATTCCCCCCACCTTTCGTTTTAGATGAGCATAGTTTGTTTTCTAAATCTGTGAGTGTCTTTCTCTGTGCAAATATGTTCATTTGTGTCAGTTATTAGATAACGCCTATAAGTGATATAATAGAATACAGGTCTGTTGCTTTCCAACTTACCTCATCTTTCATGATTCTCTGCAGACTCATTTGTGGTGCCTCAAAGAGCAATGGTTCGTTGTTTTCCATGACTAATATTCCATTGTGTACATGGAGCACTTCTTCTTTATCCATTCACCTGTTGTTGGACATTTTGATTGCTTCACTGTCTTGGCTATTGTGAATAAGGCTGCAGTGCAGCTTTTGCGGCCTGTGTCTTCTCGATTCTTGTCTTCTCAGGTGAGAGGTCCATTGGTGCGCCTGCTGGATTGAATGGTACCTCCATTTTTACTTTTAAACACAGCTCCTTTCTTTTCTCATTATTGGCTGTTAGCCCTTTACGTCTCACCAGCAGGTAGAGGGTACACAGTTCTCTAAAACCCCTTCAGCACTTATTGTTTCTAGACTTTTTGCTGATGGTCAGTCGACTGGTGTAATTTGAAACCTTTTGTAGATTAGATTGCATGGGTCTAACACACCCTGAGGTTGAGCTTTTATCCATTTTCCTTTTTTTTTTAAAAGAGCGTGAGTAAAACATAACTCTTCATACTCTCTTCTTGAAACATCTGCCTGTTTTGAATTTTTTTGTCCATTCACTACTTCAGCACAATTTTTTAGGGCAGGTGTCCTTTACAGCCCTGAGTCCTTGTGAATGTTAAGTAACCATTAGCTGTGAGTTTTAAGCTGCTCTTGTAGGACACGGCCACAAGGTGGCAGCATTTCTTCTTTACCAAATTTGGTAACTGGGGAAACAGAGGCTTAATGGAAGTGGTGTTCTAGGTTGTAAATTAGAATGGAATGTGCCAGGAAAAAGCCCTTTAAGTTTATGTCTCATTACTTCTTGTTCATATTTATAATTTACTTTTTATTTTTTATCCCAGCAAATTTCATTACAATGGTTTGTTGGTTCTAGGTGTGCAAGATGTGGTTCTTTCACACATATACATGTATCTATTCTTCCTAGCATCCTTTTCCCATGTAGGTTATGCCACAAGGTTGAGTAGTCTTCTCCTGGTCTTCCGTACGTCTTTGGTGATTATATATTTCACATGGTTTGTATATCTCTGTTAACCCCAATATGGAAATGTATCCAATTATCATCCCTTTCTATTTGGTGAACCATAAGTTTTTTAATGAATCTGTGATTGCCTTTCTCTGTGGAAATATCTTCATTGGTATCAATTTTTAAGTAACTCCTAAAAGTGATATAATAGGATATGTGTCTTTTGCTTTCTCACTTACTACAGGTGGCGTGATTACGTTTAGACTCATCTATGGTGCTGCAAATGGCATTGTTTCATTTTTTTCACTAGCGAATATCCCACTTGTACATGGAGGAGTTCTTCTTTGTCCACCCATCTGTTGGTGGACTTTTTGGTTACTTCCATATCTTGGCTATTGTAATACTGTGCAATGCAGATTTGCCTGCCTGTGTCTTTCCAATTCTCTCTTCTTAGATGATAAGTGGAGTGGGCCTGCTGGATCATATGGTAGCTCAATGTTTACCTTTTTAAGGCACTTCCATTCTGTTCTAGTTCGTGGCCCTTTCCAAGTTACGTCCCCCTTGAAGTTGAGGGTTTGCATTTCTCTACAACACCTTCAGCATTTATTGTTTGTAGTTTTCTTGCTGATGGTTATTCTGACAAGTGTGATCTGATACCTCTTTGTGGCTGAATTCGCACGTGCCTCATAATCCATTGAAATTGAGCTTGAAGGCATGTCCTTCTTATTTTTCAAGCTGTGATTACCCCTTAGTTCTTCAAAGTGTTCTCTTAAAGTATGTGTCACATTTTGAAATGTTTTGGCCATTACCTCCCTGAAGATATTTTGAGGGCAGGTTTCATTTACAGTTCTGCAGTACTTCTTCCTATGAAATGACCATTAGCACAGGCTTTAAAGCTGCTTTTGCAGGTAACTGCCAGAGGGCGGCAGCCTTTCTATGTTCCCCACCCTGGTAACTAGGGAAAAGCCCTTGCGGCCTGTGGTGTTTCTCGGTTATAAATTAGAGTGGAGTGTGCCCGGACCAACCCACAGAAGCTGATGTCTCCTTACTTTTGTTGGATTTTTAATTTTAATTTTTATTTTTTATTGGAGTAGTTTTCCACTGTGTACGTGGACCACTTCTACTTTGTGCATTCCTCGGTGGATGGACATTTTCATTGCTTCCAAGTGTTGGCTATGGTAAATATTGTTGGAGTGCAGGATTGCCAGCCTGTGACTTTTTGATTCTCATTTTCTCAGGTGATAGGCCCAGCAGTGGTTGTGATTGACTGACTGGTAGCACCGTTTTTCCCTTTTCAAAGCACCTTCTTTGTGGTTTCATTAGTGGCACTTACCACGTCCCCCTTAAAATCGAGGGTACACATTTCTCCACAATCGCTTCAGTATTTATTGTTTGCAGCATTTATGCTAATGGCCCTGCTGGCTGCTGTGAGCTGATAGGGTTTTGTAATTTGGGTTTGCATGGCTTTGAAAATTCGTAAAACTCATCATTTTTCACCGCCGTTTTCTTTTCTGTTAAAAAAAGGAAACAATTGGGAGTACAATATAACTCTTGAAATTGTCTTCTTGGAAGGTTGCCCTCTTTTGAATTTTTTGGGCGATTTTCCACCTGAGACTTTTTTTAGAGAGCAGGTGTCATTTACCGAACTGCAAGTTTTGTGAATATTTAGTGACCTTTAGCAATGGTTTTAAAGCTCCTGTTGTGGGAAGTGACCTGAAGCAGGCAGCATTTCTCCATTCCCAAATCTGGGTAGTAGGGCAGCAGAGCCTTTCTGGAAGTCGTGTTCCTAGGTTGTAAATTACATTGGAATGTGCATGGAGAAAGCCCCATAAGTTTATGTCTCATTATTTCTTCTTGGTTTTAAATTTTTTTTTTAATTGGGGTAAAGCTTAGAATATCGTTTGTCCTAGGTGTACACAATCTGGTTCATTTGTACATTATATATATCTATTCAACTACAGATCCTCTTCCCATGTAAAATGGTACAGAAGGTTCCGCAGACTTCCCTTGTTATATGGTCGGTCTTTTTGAGATACATAGATAATATGTGTTTGTATACATATAGTAACACTAATCTTAATTTATTCATTCCCCCCACCTTTCGTTTTAGATGAGCATAGTTTGTTTTCTAAATCTGTGAGTGTCTTTCTCTGTGCAAATATGTTCATTTGTGTCAGTTATTAGATAACGCCTATAAGTGATATCATAGAATACAGGTCTGTTGCTTTCCAACTTACCTCATCTTTCATGATTCTCTGCAGACTCATTTGTGGTGCCTCAAAGAGCAATGGTTCGTTGTTTTCCATGACTAATATTCCATTGTGTACATGGAGCACTTCTTCTTTATCCATTCACCTGTTGTTGGACATTTTGATTGCTTCACTGTCTTGGCTATTGTGAATAAGGCTGCAGTGCAGCTTTTGCGGCCTGTGTCTTCTCGATTCTTGTCTTCTCAGGTGAGAGGTCCATTGGTGCGCCTGCTGGATTGAATGGTACCTCCATTTTTACTTTTAAACACAGCTCCTTGCTTTTCTCATTATTGGCTGTTACCCCTTTACGTCTCACCAGCAGGTAGAGGGTACACAGTTCTCTAAAACCCCTTCAGCACTTATTGTTTGTAGACTTTTTGCTGATGGTCAGTCGACTGGTGTAAGTTGAAACCTTTTGTAGATTAGATTGCATGGGTCTAACACACCCTGAGGTTGAGCTTTTATCCATTTTCCTTTTTTTTTTTAAAGAGCGTGAGTAAAACATAACTCTTCATACTCTCTTCTTGAAACATCTGCCTGTTTTGAATTTTTTTGTCCATTCACTACTTCAGCACAATTTTTTAGGGCAGGTGTCCTTTACAGCCCTGAGTCCTTGTGAATGTTAAGTAACCATTAGCTGTGAGTTTTAAGCTGCTCTTGTAGGACACGGCCACAAGGTGGCAGCATTTCTTCTTTACCAAATTTGGTAACTGGGGAAACAGAGGCTTAATGGAAGTGGTGTTCTAGGTTGTAAATTAGAATGGAATGTGCCAGGAAAAAGCCCTTTAAGTTTATGTCTCATTACTTCTTGTTCATATTTATAATTTACTTTTTATTTTTTATCCCAGCAAATTTCATTACAATGGTTTGTTGGTTCTAGGTGTGCAAGATGTGGTTCTTTCACACATATACATGTATCTATTCTTCCTAGCATCCTTTTCCCATGTAGGTTATGCCACAAGGTTGAGTAGTCTTCTCCTGGTCTTCCGTACGTCTTTGGTGATTATATATTTCACATGGTTTGTATATCTCTGTTAACCCCAATATGGAAATGTATCCAATTATCATCCCTTTCTATTTGGTGAACCATAAGTTTTTTAATGAATCTGTGATTGCCTTTCTCTGTGGAAATATCTTCATTGGTATCAATTTTTAAGTAACTCCTAAAAGTGATATAATAGGATATGTGTCTTTTGCTTTCTCCCTTACTACAGGTGGCGTGATTACGTCTAGACTCATCTATGGTGCTGCAAATGGCATTGTTTCATTTTTTTCACTAGCGAATATCCCACTTGTACATGGAGGAGTTCTTCTTTGTCCACCCATCTGTTGGTGGACTTTTTGGTTACTTCCATATCTTGGCTATTGTAATACTGTGCAATGCAGATTTGCCTGCCTGTGTCTTTCCAATTCTCTCTTCTTAGATTATAAGTGGAGTGGGCCTGCTGGATCATATGGTAGCTCAATGTTTACCTTTTTAAGGCACTTCCATTCTGTTCTAGTTCGTGGCCCTTTCCAAGTTACGTCCCCCTTGAAGTTGAGGGTTTGCATTTCTCTACAACACCTTCAGCATTTATTGTTTGTAGTTTTCTTGCTGATGGTTATTCTGACAAGTGTGATCTGATACCTCTTTTTGGCTGAATTCGCACGTGCCTCATAATCCATTGAAATTGAGCTTGAAGGCATGTCCTTTTTATTTTTCAAGCTGTGATTACCCCTTAGTTCTTCAAAGTGTTCTCTTAAAGTATGTGTCACATTTTGAAATGTTTTGGCCATTACCTCCCTGAAGATATTTTGAGGGCAGGTTTCATTTACAGTTCTGCAGTACTTCTTCCTATGAAATGACCATTAGCACAGGCTTTAAAGCTGCTTTTGCAGGTAACTGCCAGAGGGCGGCAGCCTTTCTATGTTCCCCACCCTGGTAACTAGGGAAAAGCCCTTGCGGCCTGTGGTGTTTCTCAGTTATAAATTAGAGTGGAGTGTGCCCGGACCAACCCACACAAGCTGATGTCTCCTTACTTTTGTTGGATTTTTAATTTTAATTTTTATTTTTTATTGGAGTAGTTTTCCACTGTGTACGTGGACCACTTCTACTTTGTGCATTCCTCGGTGGATGGACATTTTCATTGCTTCCAAGTGTTGGCTATGGTAAATATTGTTGGAGTGCAGGATTGCCAGCCTGTGACTTTTTGATTCTCATTTTCTCAGGTGATAGGCCCAGCAGTGGTTGTGATTGACTGACTGGTAGCACCGTTTTTCCCTTTTCAAAGCACCTTCTTTGTGGTTTCATTAGTGGCACTTACCACGTCCCCCTTAAAATCGAGGGTACACATTTCTCCACAATCGCTTCAGTATTTATTGTTTGCAGCATTTATGCTAATGGCCCTGCTGGCTGCTGTGAGCTGATAGGGTTTTGTAATTTGGGTTTGCATGGCTTTGAAAATTCGTAAAGCTCATCATTTTTCACTGCCGTTTTCTTTTCTGTTAAAAAAAGGAAACAATTGGGAGTACAATATAACTCTTGAAATTGTCTTCTTGGAAGGTTGCCCTCTTTTGAATTTTTTGGGCGATTTTCCACCTGAGACTTTTTTTAGAGAGCAGGTGTCATTTACCGAACTGCAAGTTTTGTGAATATTTAGTGACCTTTAGCAATGGTTTTAAAGCTCCTGTTGTGGGAAGTGACCTGAAGCAGGCAGCATTTCTCCATTCCCAAATCTGGGTAGTAGGGCAGCAGAGCCTTTCTGGAAGTCGTGTTCCTAGGTTGTAAATTACATTGGAATGTGCATGGAGAAAGCCCCATAAGTTTATGTCTCATTATTTCTTCTTGGTTTTAAATTTTTTTTTAATTGGGGTAAAGCTTAGAATATCGTTTGTCCTAGGTGTACACAATCTGGTTCATTTGTACATTATATATATCTATTCAACTACAGATCCTCTTCCCATGTAAAATGGTACAGAAGGTTCCGCAGACTTCCCTTGTTATATGGTCGGTCTTTTTGAGATACATAGATAATATGTGTTTGTATACATATAGTAACACTAATCTTAATTTATTCATTCCCCCCACCTTTCGTTTTAGATGAGCATAGTTTGTTTTCTAAATCTGTGAGTGTCTTTCTCTGTGCAAATATGTTCATTTGTGTCAGTTATTAGATAACGCCTATAAGTGATATCATAGAATACAGGTCTGTTGCTTTCCAACTTACCTCATCTTTCATGATTCTCTGCAGACTCATTTGTGGTGCCTCAAAGAGCAATGGTTCGTTGTTTTCCATGACTAATATTCCATTGTGTACATGGAGCACTTCTTCTTTATCCATTCACCTGTTGTTGGACATTTTGATTGCTTCACTGTCTTGGCTATTGTGAATAAGGCTGCACTGCAGCTTTTGCGGCCTGTGTCTTCTGGATTCTTGTCTTCTCAGGTGAGAGGTCCATTGGTGCGCCTGCTGGATTGAATGGTACCTCCATTTTTACTTTTAAACACAGCTCCTTTCTTTTCTCATTATTGGCTGTTACCCCTTTACGTCTCACCAGCAGGTAAAGGGTACACAGTTCTCTAAAACCCCTTCAGCACTTATTGTTTGTAGACTTTTTGCTGATGGTCAGTCGACTGGTGTAATTTGAAACCTTTTGTAGATTAGATTGCATGGGTCTAACACACACTGAGGTTGAGCTTTTATCCATTTTCCTTTTTTTTTTTAAAGAGCGTGAGTAAAACATAACTCTTCATACTCTCTTCTTGAAACATCTGCCTGTTTTGAATTTTTTTGTCCATTCACTACTTCAGCACAATTTTTTAGGGCAGGTGTCCTTTACAGCCCTGAGTCCTTGTGAATGTTAAGTAACCATTAGCTGTGAGTTTTAAGCTGCTCTTGTAGGACACGGCCACAAGGTGGCAGCATTTCTTCTTTACCAAATTTGGTAACTGGGGAAACAGAGGCTTAATGGAAGTGGTGTTCTAGGTTGTAAATTAGAATGGAATGTGCCAGGAAAAAGCCCTTTAAGTTTATGTCTCATTACTTCTTGTTCATATTTATAATTTACTTTTTATTTTTTATCCCAGCAAATTTCATTACAATGGTTTGTTGGTTCTAGGTGTGCAAGATGTGGTTCTTTCACACATATACATGTATCTATTCTTCCTAGCATCCTTTTCCCATGTAGGTTATGCCACAAGGTTGAGTAGTCTTCTCCTGGTCTTCCGTACGTCTTTGGTGATTATATATTTCACATGGTTTGTATATCTCTGTTAACCCCAATATGGAAATGTATCCAATTATCATCCCTTTCTATTTGGTGAACCATAAGTTTTTTAATGAATCTGTGATTGCCTTTCTCTGTGGAAATATCTTCATTGGTATCAATTTTTAAGTAACTCCTAAAAGTGATATAATAGGATATGTGTCTTTTGCTTTCTCACTTACTACAGGTGGCGTGATTACGTCTAGACTCATCTATGGTGCTGCAAATGGCATTGTTTCATTTTTTTCACTAGCGAATATCCCACTTGTACATGGAGGAGTTCTTCTTTGTCCACCCATCTGTTGGTGGACTTTTTGGTTACTTCCATATCTTGGCTATTGCAATACTGTGCAATGCAGATTTGCCTGCCTGTGTCTTTCCAATTCTCTCTTCTTAGATTATAAGTGGAGTGGGCCTGCTGGATCATATGGTAGCTCAATGTTTACCTTTTTAAGGCACTTCCATTCTGTTCTAGTTCGTGGCCCTTTCCAAGTTACGTCCCCCTTGAAGTTGAGGGTTTGCATTTCTCTACAACACCTTCAGCATTTATTGTTTGTAGTTTTCTTGCTGATGGTTATTCTGACAAGTGTGATCTGATACCTCTTTGTGGCTGAATTCGCACGTGCCTCATAATCCATTGAAATTGAGCTTGAAGGCATGTCCTTTTTATTTTTCAAGCTGTGATTACCCCTTAGTTCTTCAAAGTGTTCTCTTAAAGTATGTGTCACATTTTGAAATGTTTTGGCCATTACCTCCCTGAAGATATTTTGAGGGCAGGTTTCATTTACAGTTCTGCAGTACTTCTTCCTATGAAATGACCATTAGCACAGGCTTTAAAGCTGCTTTTGCAGGTAACTGCCAGAGGGCGGCAGCCTTTCTATGTTCCCCACCCTGGTAACTAGGGAAAAGCCCTTGCGGCCTGTGGTGTTTCTCGGTTATAAATTAGAGTGGAGTGTGCCCGGACCAACCCACACAAGCTGATGTCTCCTTACTTTTGTTGGATTTTTAATTTTAAGTTTTATTTTTTATTGGAGTAGTTTTCCACTGTGTACGTGGACCACTTCTACTTTGTGCATTCCTCGGTGGATGGACATTTTCATTGCTTCCAAGTGTTGGCTATGGTAAATATTGTTGGAGTGCAGGATTGCCAGCCTGTGACTTTTTGATTCTCATTTTCTCAGGTGATAGGCCCAGCAGTGGTTGTGATTGACTGACTGGTAGCACCGTTTTTCCCTTTTCAAAGCACCTTCTTTGTGGTTTCATTAGTGGCACTTACCACGTCCCCCTTAAAATCGAGGGTACACATTTCTCCACAATCGCTTCAGTATTTATTGTTTGCAGCATTTATGCTAATGGCCCTGCTGGCTGCTGTGAGCTGATAGGGTTTGGTAATTTGGGTTTGCATGGCTTTGAAAATTCGTAAAACTCATCATTTTTCACCGCCGTTTTCTTTTCTGTTAAAAAAAGGAAACAATTGGGAGTACAATATAACTCTTGAAATTGTCTTCTTGGAAGGTTGCCCTCTTTTGAATTTTTTGGGCGATTTTAGACCTGAGACTTTTTTTAGAGAGCAGGTGTCATTTACCGAACTGCAAGTTTTGTGAATATTTAGTGACCTTTAGCAATGGTTTTAAAGCTCCTGTTGTGGGAAGTGACCTGAAGCAGGCAGCATTTCTCCATTCCCAAATCTGGGTAGTAGGGCAGCAGAGCCTTTCTGGAAGTCGTGTTCCTAGGTTGTAAATTACATTGGAATGTGCATGGAGAAAACCCCATAAGTTTATGTCTCATTATTTCTTCTTGGTTTTAATTTTTTTTTTTAATTGGGGTAAAGCTTAGAATATTGTTTATCCTAGGTGTACACAATCTGGTTCATTTGTACATTATATATATCTATTCAACTACAGATCCTCTTCCCATGTAAAATGGTACAGAAGGTTCCGCAGACTTCCCTTGCTATATGGTCGGTCTTTTTGAGATATATAGATAATATGTGTTTGTATACATATAGTAACACTAATCTTAATTTATTCATTCCCCCCACCTTTCGTTGTAGATGAGCATAGTTTGTTTTCTAAATCTGTGAGTGTCTTTCTCTGTGCAAATATGTTCATTTGTGTCAGTTATTAGATAACGCCTATAAGTGATATCATAGAATACAGGTCTGTTGCTTTCCAACTTACCTCATCTTTCATGATTCTCTGCAGACTCATTTGTGGTGCCTCAAAGAGCAATGGTTCGTTGTTTTCCATGACTAATATTCCATTGTGTACATGGAGCACTTCTTCTTTATCCATTCACCTGTTGTTGGACATTTTGATTGCTTCACTGTCTTGGCTATTGTGAATAAGGCTGCACTGCAGCTTTTGCGGCCTGTGTCTTCTGGATTCTTGTCTTCTCCGGTGAGAGGTCCATTGGTGCGCCTGCTGGATTGAATGGTACCTCCATTTTTACTTTTAAACACAGCTCCTTTCTTTTCTCATTATTGGCTGTTACCCCTTTACGTCTCACCAGCAGGTAGAGGGTACACAGTTCTCTAAAACCCCTTCAGCACTTATTGTTTGTAGACTTTTTGCTGATGGTCAGTCGACTGGTGTAAGTTGAAACCTTTTGTAGATTAGATTGCATGGGTCTAACACACCCTGAGGTTGAGCTTTTATCCATTTTCCTTTTTTTTTAAAAGAGCGTGAGTAAAACATAACTCTTCATACTCTCTTCTTGAAACATCTGCCTGTTTTGAATTTTTTTGTCCATTCACTACTTCAGCACAATTTTTTAAGGCAGGTGTCCTTTACAGCCCTGAGTCCTTGTGAATGTTAAGTAACCATTAGCTGTGAGTTTAAAGCTACTCTTGCAGGACACGGCCACAAGGTGGCAGCATTTCTTCTTTACCAAATTTGGTAACTGGGGAAACAGAGGCTTAATGGAAGTCGTGTTCTAGGTTGTAAATTAGAATGGAATGTGCCAGGAAAAAGCCCTTTAAGTTTATGTCTCATTACTTCTTGTTCATATTTATAATTTACTTTTTATTTTTTATCCCAGCAAATTTCATTACAATGGTTTGTTGGTTCTAGGTGTGCAAGATGTGGTTCTTTCACACATATACATGTATCTATTCTTCCTAGCATCCTTTTCCCATGTAGGTTATGCCACAAGGTTGAGTAGTCTTCTCCTGGTCTTCCGTACGTCTTTGGTGATTATATATTTCACATGGTTTGTATATCTCTGTTAACCCCAATATGGAAATGTATCCAATTATCATCCCTTTCTATTTGGTGAACCATAAGTTTTTTAATGAATCTGTGATTGCCTTTCTCTGTGGAAATATCTTCATTGGTATCAATTTTTAAGTAACTCCTAAAAGTGATATAATAGGATATGTGTCTTTTGCTTTCTCACTTACTACAGGTGGCGTGATTACGTCTAGACTCATCTATGGTGCTGCAAATGGCATTGTTTCATTTTTTTCACTAGCGAATATCCCACTTGTACATGGAGGAGTTCTTCTTTGTCCACCCATCTGTTGGTGGACTTTTTGGTTACTTCCATATCTTGGCTATTGTAATACTGTGCAATGCAGATTTGCCTGCCTGTGTCTTTCCAATTCTCTCTTCTTAGATTATAAGTGGAGTGGGCCTGCTGGATCATATGGTAGCTCAATGTTTACCTTTTTAAGGCACTTCCATTCTGTTCTAGTTCGTGGCCCTTTCCAAGTTACGTCCCCCTTGAAGTTGAGGGTTTGCATTTCTCTACAACACCTTCAGCATTTATTGTTTGTAGTTTTCTTGCTGATGGTTATTCTGACAAGTGTGATCTGATACCTCTTTGTGGCTGAATTCGCACGTGCCTCATAATCCATTGAAATTGAGCTTGAAGGCATGTCCTTTTTATTTTTCAAGCTGTGATTACCCCTTAGTTCTTCAAAGTGTTCTCTTAAAGTATGTGTCACATTTTGAAATGTTTTGGCCATTACCTCCCTGAAGATATTTTGAGGGCAGGTTTCATTTACAGTTCTGCAGTACTTCTTCCTATGAAATGACCATTAGCACAGGCTTTAAAGCTGCTTTTGCAGGTAACTGCCAGAGGGCGGCAGCCTTTCTATGTTCCCCACCCTGGTAACTAGGGAAAAGCCCTTGCGGCCTGTGGTGTTTCTCGGTTATAAATTAGAGTGGAGTGTGCCCGGACCAACCCACAGAAGCTGATGTCTCCTTACTTTTGTTGGATTTTTAATTTTAATTTTTATTTTTTATTGGAGTAGTTTTCCACTGTGTACGTGGACCACTTCTACTTTGTGCATTCCTCGTTGGATGGACATTTTCATTGCTTCCAAGTGTTGGCTATGGTAAATATTGTTGGAGTGCAGGATTGCCAGCCTGTGACTTTTTGATTCTCATTTTCTCAGGTGATAGGCCCAGCAGTGGTTGTGATTGACTGACTGGTAGCACCGTTTTTCCCTTTTCAAAGCACCTTCTTTGTGGTTTCATTAGTGGCACTTACCACGTCCCCCTTAAAATCGAGGGTACACATTTCTCCACAATCGCTTCAGTATTTATTGTTTGCAGCATTTATGCTAATGGCCCTGCTGGCTGCTGTGAGCTGATAGGGTTTGGTAATTTGGGTTTGCATGGCTTTGAAAATTCGTAAAACTCATCATTTTTCACCGCCGTTTTCTTTTCTGTTAAAAAAAGGAAACAATTGGGAGTACAATATAACTCTTGAAATTGTCTTCTTGGAAGGTTGCCCTCTTTTGAATTTTTTGGGCGATTTTAGACCTGAGACTTTTTTTAGAGAGCAGGTGTCATTTACCGAACTGCAAGTTTTGTGAATATTTAGTGACCTTTAGCAATGGTTTTAAAGCTCCTGTTGTGGGAAGTGACCTGAAGCAGGCAGCATTTCTCCATTCCCAAATCTGGGTAGTAGGGCAGCAGAGCCTTTCTGGAAGTCGTGTTCCTAGGTTGTAAATTACATTGGAATGTGCATGGAGAAAGCCCCATAAGTTTATGTCTCATTATTTCTTCTTGGTTTTAATTTTTTTTTTTAATTGGGGTAAAGCTTAGAATATTGTTTGTCCTAGGTGTACACAATCTGGTTCATTTGTACATTATATATATCTATTCAACTACAGATCCTCTTCCCATGTAAAATGGTACAGAAGGTTCCGCAGACTTCCCTTGCTATATGGTCGGTCTTTTTGAGATATATAGATAATATGTGTTTGTATACATATAGTAACACTAATCTTAATTTATTCATTCCCCCCACCTTTCGTTTTAGATGAGCATAGTTTGTTTTCTAAATCTGTGAGTGTCTTTCTCTGTGCAAATATGTTCATTTGTGTCAGTTATTAGATAACGCCTATAAGTGATATCATAGAATACAGGTCTGTTGCTTTCCAACTTACCTCATCTTTCATGATTCTCTGCAGACTCATTTGTGGTGCCTCAAAGAGCAATGGTTCGTTGTTTTCCATGACTAATATTCCATTGTGTACATGGAGCACTTCTTCTTTATCCATTCACCTGTTGTTGGACATTTTGATTGCTTCACTGTCTTGGCTATTGTGAATAAGGCTCCACTGCAGCTTTTGCGGCCTGTGTCTTCTCGATTCTTGTCTTCTCAGGTGAGAGGTCCATTGGTGCGCCTGCTGGATTGAATGGTACCTCCATTTTTACTTTTAAACACAGCTCCTTTCTTTTCTCATTATTGGCTGTTACCCCTTTACGTCTCACCAGCAGGTAGAGGGTACACAGTTCTCTAAAACCCCTTCAGCACTTATTGTTTGTAGACTTTTTGCTGATGGTCAGTCGACTGGTGTAAGTTGAAACCTTTTGTAGATTAGATTGCATGGGTCTAACACACCCTGAATTTGAGCTTTTATCCATTTTCCTTTTTTTTTTAAAAGAGCGTGAGTAAAACATAACTCTTCATACTCTCTTCTTGAAACATCTGCCTGTTTTGAACTTTTTTGTCTATTCACTACTTCAGCACAATTTTTTAGGGCAGGTGTCCTTTACAGCCCTGAGTCCTTGTGAATGTTAAGTAACCATTAGCTGTGAGTTTAAAGCTGCTCTTCCAGGACACGGCCACAAGTTGGCAGCATTTCTTCTTTACCAAATTTGGTAACTGGGGAAACAGAGGCTTAATGGAAGTGGTGTTCTAGGTTGTAAATTAGAATGGAATGTGCCAGGAAAAAGCCCTTTAAGTTTATGTCTCATTACTTCTTGTTCATATTTATAATTTACTTTTTATTTTTTATCCCAGCAAATTTGATTACAATGGTTTGTTGGTTCTAGGTATGCAAGATGTGGTTCTTTCACACATATACATGTATCTATTCTTCCTAGCATCCTTTTCCCATGTAGGTTATGCCACAAGGTTGAGTAGTCTTCTCCTGGTCTTCCGTACGTCTTTGGTGATTATATATTTCACATGGTTTGTATATCTCTGTTAACCCCAATATGGTAATGTATCCAATTATCATCCCTTTCTATTTGGTGAACCATAAGTTTTTTAATGAATCTGTGATTGCCTTTCTCTGTGGAAATATCTTCATTGGTATCAATTTTTAAGTAACTCCTAAAAGTGATATAATAGGATATGTGTCTTTTGCTTTCTCACTTACTACAGGTGGCGTGATTACGTCTAGACTCATCTATGGTGCTGCAAATGGCATTGTTTCATTTTTTTCACTAGCGAATATCCCACTTGTACATGGAGGAGTTCTTCTTTGTCCACCCATCTGTTGGTGGACTTTTTGGTTACTTCCATATCTTGGCTATTGTAATACTGTGCAATGCAGATTTGCCTGCCTGTGTCTTTCCAATTCTCTCTTCTTAGATTATAAGTGGAGTGGGCCTGCTGGATCATATGGTAGCTCAATGTTTACCTTTTTAAGGCACTTCCATTCTGTTCTAGTTCGTGGCCCTTTCCAAGTTACGTCCCCCTTGAAGTTGAGGGTTTGCATTTCTCTACAACACCTTCAGCATTTATTGTTTGTAGTTTTCTTGCTGATGGTTATTCTGACAAGTGTGATCTGATACCTCTTTGTGGCTGAATTCGCACGTGCCTCATAATCCATTGAAATTGAGCTTGAAGGCATGTCCTTTTTATTTTTCAAGCTGTGATTACCCCTTAGTTCTTCAAAGTGTTCTCTTAAAGTATGTGTCACATTTTGAAATGTTTTGGCCATTACCTCCCTGAAGATATTTTGAGGGCAGGTTTCATTTACAGTTCTGCAGTACTTCTTCCTATGAAATGACCATTAGCACAGGCTTTAAAGCTGCTTTTGCAGGTAACTGCCAGAGGGCGGCAGCCTTTCTATGTTCCCCACCCTGGTAACTAGGGAAAAGCCCTTGCGGCCTGTGGTGTTTCTCGGTTATAAATTAGAGTGGAGTGTGCCCGGACCAACCCACAGAAGCTGATGTCTCCTTACTTTTGTTGGATTTTTAATTTTAATTTTTATTTTTTATTGGAGTAGTTTTCCACTGTGTACGTGGACCACTTCTACTTTGTGCATTCCTCGGTGGATGGACATTTTCATTGCTTCCAAGTGTTGGCTATGGTAAATATTGTTGGAGTGCAGGATTGCCAGCCTGTGACTTTTTGATTCTCATTTTCTCAGGTGATAGGCCCAGCAGTGGTTGTGATTGACTGACTGGTAGCACCGTTTTTCCCTTTTCAAAGCACCTTCTTTGTGGTTTCATTAGTGGCACTTACCACGTCCCCCTTAAAATCGAAGGTACACATTTCTCCACAATCGCTTCAGTATTTATTGTTTGCAGCATTTATGCTAATGGCCCTGCTGGCTGCTGTGAGCTGATAGGGTTTTGTAATTTGGGTTTGCATGGCTTTGAAAATTCGTAAAACTCATCATTTTTCACCGCCGTTTTCTTTTCTGTTAAAAAAAGGAAACAATTGGGAGTACAATATAACTCTTGAAATTGTCTTCTTGGAAGGTTGCCCTCTTTTGAATTTTTTGGGCGATTTTCCACCTGAGACTTTTTTTAGAGATCAGGTGTCATTTACCGAACTGCAAGTTTTGTGAATATTTAGTGACCTTTAGCAATGGTTTTAAAGCTCCTGTTGTGGGAAGTGACCTGAAGCAGGCAGCATTTCTCCATTCCCAAATCTGGGTAGTAGGGCAGCAGAGCCTTTCTGGAAGTCGTGTTCCTAGGTTGTAAATTACATTGGAATGTGCATGGAGAAAGCCCCATAAGTTTATGTCTCATTATTTCTTCTTGGTTTTAAATTTTTTTTTTAATTGGGGTAAAGCTTAGAATATCGTTTGTCCTAGGTGTACACAATCTGGTTCATTTGTACATTATATATATCTATTCAACTACAGATCCTCTTCCCATGTAAAATGGTACAGAAGGTTCCGCAGACTTCCCTTGCTATATGGTCGGTCTTTTTGAGATATATAGATAATATGTGTTTGTATACATATAGTAACACTAATCTTAATTTATTCATTCCCCCCACCTTTCGTTTTAGATGAGCATAGTTTGTTTTCTAAATCTGTGAGTGTCTTTCTCTGTGCAAATATGTTCATTTGTGTCAGTTATTAGATAACGCCTATAAGTGATATCATAGAATACAGGTCTGTTGCTTTCCAACTTACCTCATCTTTCATGATTCTCTGCAGACTCATTTGTGGTGCCTCAAAGAGCAATGGTTCGTTGTTTTCCATGACTAATATTCCATTGTGTACATGGAGCACTTCTTCTTTATCCATTCACCTGTTGTTGGACATTTTGATTGCTTCACTGTCTTGGCTATTGTGAATAAGGCTGCAGTGCAGCTTTTGCGGCCTGTGTCTTCTCGATTCTTGTCTTCTCAGGTGAGAGGTCCATTGGTGCGCCTGCTGGATTGAATGGTACCTCCATTTTTACTTTTAAACACAGCTCCTTTCTTTTCTCATTATTGGCTGTTACCCCTTTACGTCTCACCAGCAGGTAGAGGGTACACAGTTCTCTAAAACCCCTTCAGCACTTATTGTTTGTAGACTTTTTGCTGATGGTCAGTCGACTGGTGTAAGTTGAAACCTTTTGTAGATTAGATTGCATGGGTCTAACACACCCTGAGGTTGAGCTTTTATCCATTTTCCTTTTTTTTTAAAAGAGCGTGAGTAAAACATAACTCTTCATACTCTCTCCTTGAAACATCTGCCTGCTTTGAATTTTTTTGTCCATTCACTACTTCAGCACAATTTTTTAGGGCAGGTGTCCTTTACAGCCCTGAGTCCTTGTGAATGTTAAGTAACCATTAGCTGTGAGTTTAAAGCTGCTCTTGCAGGACACGGCCACAAGGTGGCAGCATTTCTTCTTTACCTAATTTGGTAACTGGGGAAACAGAGGCTTAATGGAAGTGGTGTTCTAGGTTGTAAATTAGAATGGAATGTGCCAGGAAAAACCCCTTTAAGTTTATGTCTCATTACTTCTTGTTCATATTTGTAATTTACTTTTTATTTTTTATCCCAGCAAATTTGATTACAATGGTTTGTTGGTTCTAGGTGTGCAAGATGTGGTTCTTTCACACATATACATGTATCTATTCTTCCTAGCATCCTTTTCCCATGTAGGTTATGCCACAAGTTTGAGTCGTCTTCTCCTGGTCTTCCGTACGTCTTTGGTGATTATATATTTCACATGGTTTGTATATCTCTGTTAACCCCAATATGGTAATGTATCCAATTATCATCCCTTTCTATTTGGTGAACCATAAGTTTTTTAATGAATCTATGATTGCCTTTCTCTGTGGAAATATCTTCATTGGTATCAATTTTTAAGTAACTCCTAAAAGTGATATAATAGGATATGTGTCTTTTTCTTTCTCAATTACTACAGGTGGCGTGATTACGTCTAGACTCATCTATGGTGCTGCAAATGGCATTGTTTCATTTTTTTCACTAGCGAATATCCCACTTGTACATGGAGGAGTTCTTCTTTGTCCACCCATCTGTTGGTGGACTTTTTGGTTACTTCCATATCTTGGCTATTGTAATACTGTGCAATGCAGATTTGCCTGCCTGTGTCTTTCCAATTCTCTCTTCTTAGATGATAAGTGGAGTGGGCCTGCTGGATCATATGGTAGCTCAATGTTTACCTTTTTAAGGCACTTCCATTCTGTTCTAGTTCGTGGCCCTTTCCAAGTTACGTCCCCCTTGAAGTTGAGGGTTTGCATTTCTCTACAACACCTTCAGCATTTATTGTTTGTAGTTTTCTTGCTGATGGTTATTCTGACAAGTGTGATCTGATACTTCTTTGTGGCTGAATTCGCACGTGCCTCATAATCCATTGAAATTGAGCTTGAAGGCATGTCCTTTTTATTTTTCAAGCTGTGATTACCCCTTAGTTCTTCAAAGTGTTCTCTTAAAGTATGTGTCACATTTTGAAATGTTTTGGCCATTAGCTCCCTGAAGATATTTTGAGGGCAGGTTTCATTTACAGTTCTGCAGTACTTCTTCCTATGAAATGACCATTAGCACAGGCTTTAAAGCTGCTTTTGCAGGTAACTGCCAGAGGGCGGCAGCCTTTCTATGTTCCCCACCCTGGTAACTAGGGAAAAGCCCTTGCGGCCTGTGGTGTTTCTCGGTTATAAATTAGAGTGGAGTGTGCCCGGACCAACCCACACAAGCTGATGTCTCCTTACTTTTGTTGGATTTTTAATTTTAATTTTTATTTTTTATTGGAGTAGTTTTCCACTGTGTACGTGGACCACTTCTACTTTGTGCATTCCTCGGTGGATGGACATTTTCATTGCTTCCAAGTGTTGGCTATGGTAAATATTGTTGGAGTGCAGGATTGCCAGCCTGTGACTTTTTGATTCTCATTTTCTCAGGTGATAGGCCCAGCAGTGGTTGTGATTGACTGACTGGTAGCACCGTTTTTCCCTTTTCAAAGCACCTTCTTTGTGGTTTCATTAGTGGCACTTACCACGTCCCCCTTAAAATCGAGGGTACACATTTCTCCACAATCGCTTCAGTATTTATTGTTTGCAGCATTTATGCTAATGGCCCTGCTGGCTGCTGTGAGCTGATAGGGTTTTGTAATTTGGGTTTGCATGGCTTTGAAAATTCGTAAAACTCATCATTTTTCACCGCCGTTTTCTTTTCTGTTAAAAAAAGGAAACAATTGGGAGTACAATATAACTCTTGAAATTGTCTTCTTGGAAGGTTGCCCTCTTTTGAATTTTTTGGGCGATTTTCCACCTGAGACTTTTTTTAGAGAGCAGGTGTCATTTACCGAACTGCAAGTTTTGTGAATATTTAGTGACCTTTAGCAATGGTTTTAAAGCTCCTGTTGTGGGAAGTGACCTGAAGCAGGCAGCATTTCTCCATTCCCAAATCTGGGTAGTAGGGCAGCAGAGCCTTTCTGGAAGTCGTGTTCCTAGGTTGTAAATTACATTGGAATGTGCATGGAGAAAGCCCCATAAGTTTATGTCTCATTATTTCTTCTTGGTTTTAATTTTTTTTTTTAATTGGGGTAAAGCTTAGAATATTGTTTGTCCTAGGTGTACACAATCTGGTTCATTTGTACATTATATATATCTATTCAACTACAGATCCTCTTCCCATGTAAAATGGTACAGAAGGTTCCGCAGACTTCCCTTGCTATATGGTCGGTCTTTTTGAGATATATAGATAATATGTGTTTGTATACATATAGTAACACTAATCTTAATTTATTCATTCCCCCCACCTTTCGTTTTAGATGAGCATAGTTTGTTTTCTAAATCTGTGAGTGTCTTTCTCTGTGCAAATATGTTCATTTGTGTCAGTTATTAGATAACGCCTATAAGTGATATCATAGAATACAGGTCTGTTGCTTTCCAACTTACCTCATCTTTCATGATTCTCTGCAGACTCATTTGTGGTGCCTCAAAGAGCAATGGTTCGTTGTTTTCCATGACTAATATTCCATTGTGTACATGGAGCACTTCTTCTTTATCCATTCACCTGTTGTTGGACATTTTGATTGCTTCACTGTCTTGGCTATTGTGAATAAGGCTTCACTGCAGCTTTTGCGGCCTGTGTCTTCTCGATTCTTGTCTTCTCAGGTGAGAGGTCCATTGGTGCGCCTGCTGGATTGAATGGTACCTCCATTTTTACTTTTAAACACAGCTCCTTTCTTTTCTCATTATTGGCTGTTACCCCTTTACGTCTCAGCAGCAGGTAGAGGGTACACAGTTCTCTAAAACCCCTTCAGCACTTATTGTTTGTAGACTTTTTGCTGATGGTCAGTCGACTGGTGTAAGTTGAAACCTTTTGTAGATTAGATTGCATGGGTCTAACACACCCTGAGGTTGAGCTTTTATCCAGTTTCCTTTTTTTTTAAAAAGAGCGTGAGTAAAACATAACTCTTCATACTCTCTTCTTGAAACATCTGCCTGTTTTGAATTTTTTTTTCCATTCACTACTTCAGCACAATTTTTTAGGGCAGGTGTCCTTTACAGCCCTGAGTCCTTGTGAATGTTAAGTAACCATTAGCTGTGAGTTTAAAGCTGCCTTTGCAGGACACGGCCACAAGGTGGCAGCATTTCTTCTTTACCAAATTTGGTAACTGGGGAAACAGAGGCTTAATGGAAGTGGTGTTCTAGGTTGTAAGTTAGAATGGAATGTGCCAGGAAAAAGCCCTTTAAGTTTATGTCTCATTACTTCTTGTTCATATTTATAATTTACTTTTTATTTTTTATCCCAGCAAATTTGATTACAATGGTTTGTTGGTTCTAGGTGTGCAAGATGTGGTTCTTTCACACATATACATGTATCTATTCTTCCTAGCATCCTTTTCCCATGTAGGTTATGCCACAAGGTTGAGTCGTCTTCTCCTGGTCTTCCGTACGTCTTTGGTGATTATATATTTCACATGGTTTGTATATCTCTGTTAACCCCAATATGGTAATGTATCCAATTATCATCCCTTTCTATTTGGTGAACCATAAGTTTTTTAATGAATCTATGATTGCCTTTCTCTGTGGAAATATCTTCATTGGTATCAATTTTTAAGTAACTCCTAAAAGTGATATAATAGGATATGTGTCTTTTTCTTTCTCAATTACTACAGGTGGCGTGATTACGTCTAGACTCATCTATGGTGCTGCAAATGGCATTGTTTCATTTTTTTCACTAGCGAATATCCCACTTGTACATGGAGGAGTTCTTCTTTGTCCACCCATCTGTTGGTGGACTTTTT
Organism: Balaenoptera physalus; assembly: GCF_965194825.1. Taxonomy (NCBI): domain Eukaryota; kingdom Metazoa; phylum Chordata; class Mammalia; order Artiodactyla; family Balaenopteridae; genus Balaenoptera; species Balaenoptera physalus. The sequence continues at coordinate 79,798 of NW_028124834.1, read as the reverse complement.
GGTTACTTCCATATCTTGGCTATTGTAATACTGTGCAATGCAGATTTGCCTGCCTGTGTCTTTCCAATTCTCTCTTCTTAGATGATAAGTGGAGTGGGCCTGCTGGATCATATGGTAGCTCAATGTTTACCTTTTTAAGGCACTTCCATTCTGTTCTAGTTCGTGGCCCTTTCCAAGTTACGTCCCCCTTGAAGTTGAGGGTTTGCATTTCTCTACAACACCTTCAGCATTTATTGTTTGTAGTTTTCTTGCTGATGGTTATTCTGACAAGTGTGATCTGATACTTCTTTGTGGCTGAATTCGCACGTGCCTCATAATCCATTGAAATTGAGCTTGAAGGCATGTCCTTTTTATTTTTCAAGCTGTGATTACCCCTTAGTTCTTCAAAGTGTTCTCTTAAAGTATGTGTCACATTTTGAAATGTTTTGGCCATTAGCTCCCTGAAGATATTTTGAGGGCAGGTTTCATTTACAGTTCTGCAGTACTTCTTCCTATGAAATGACCATTAGCACAGGCTTTAAAGCTGCTTTTGCAGGTAACTGCCAGAGGGCGGCAGCCTTTCTATGTTCCCCACCCTGGTAACTAGGGAAAAGCCCTTGCGGCCTGTGGTGTTTCTCGGTTATAAATTAGAGTGGAGTGTGCCCGGACCAACCCACACAAGCTGATGTCTCCTTACTTTTGTTGGATTTTTAATTTTAATTTTTATTTTTTATTGGAGTAGTTTTCCACTGTGTACGTGGACCACTTCTACTTTGTGCATTCCTCGGTGGATGGACATTTTCATTGCTTCCAAGTGTTGGCTATGGTAAATATTGTTGGAGTGCAGGATTGCCAGCCTGTGACTTTTTGATTCTCATTTTCTCAGGTGATAGGCCCAGCAGTGGTTGTGATTGACTGACTGGTAGCACCGTTTTTCCCTTTTCAAACCACCTTCTTTGTGTTTTCATTAGTGGCACTTACCACGTCCCCCTTAAAATCGAGGGTACACATTTCTCCACAATCGCTTCAGTATTTATTGTTTGCAGCATTTATGCTAATGGCCCTGCTGGCTGCTGTGAGCTGATAGGGTTTTGTAATTTGGGTTTGCATGGCTTTGAAAATTCGTAAAACTCATCACTTTTCACCGCCGTTTTCTTTTCTGTTAAAAAAAGGAAACAATTGGGAGTACAATATAACTCTTGAAATTGTCTTCTTGGAAGGTTGCCCTCTTTTGAATTTTTTGGGCGATTTTCCACCTGAGACTTTTTTTAGAGATCAGGTGTCATTTACCGAACTGCAAGTTTTGTTAATATTTAGTGACTTTTAGCAATGGTTTTAAAGCTCCTGTTGTGGGAAGTGACCTGAAGCAGGCAGCATTTCTCCATTCCCAAATCTGGGTAGTAGGGCAGCAGAGCCTTTCTGGAAGTCGTGTTCCTAGGTTGTAAATTACATTGGAATGTGCATGGAGAAAGCCCCATAAGTTTATGTCTCATTATTTCTTCTTGGTTTTAAATTTTTTTTTAATTGGGGTAAAGCTTAGAATATCGTTTGTCCTAGGTGTACACAATCTGGTTCATTTGTACATTATATATATCTATTCAACTACAGATCCTCTTCCCATGTAAAATGGTACAGAAGGTTCCGCAGACTTCCCTTGCTATATGGTCGGTCTTTTTGAGATATATAGATAATATGTGTTTGTATACATATAGTAACACTAATCTTAATTTATTCATTCCCCCCACCTTTCGTTTTAGATGAGCATAGTTTGTTTTCTAAATCTGTGAGTGTCTTTCTCTGTGCAAATATGTTCATTTGTGTCAGTTATTAGATAACGCCTATAAGTGATATCATAGAATACAGGTCTGTTGCTTTCCAACTTACCTCATCTTTCATGATTCTCTGCAGACTCATTTGTGGTGCCTCAAAGAGCAATGGTTCGTTGTTTTCCATGACTAATATTCCATTGTGTACATGGAGCACTTCTTCTTTATTCATTCACCTGTTGTTGGACATTTTGATTGCTTCACTGTCTTGGCTATTGTGAATAAGGCTGCACTGCAGCTTTTGCGGCCTGTGTCTTCTCGATTCTTGTCTTCTCAGGTGAGAGGTCCATTGGTGCGCCTGCTGGATTGAATGGTACCTCCATTTTTACTTTTAAACACAGCTCCTTTCTTTTCTCATTATTGGCTGTTACCCCTTTACGTCTCACCAGCAGGTAGAGGGTACACAGTTCTCTAAAACCCCTTCAGCACTTATTGTTTGTAGACTTTTTGCTGATGGTCAGTCGACTGGTGTAAGTTGAAACCTTTTGTAGATTAGATTGCATGGGTCTAACACACCCTGAGGTTGAGCTTTTATCCATTTTCCTTTTTTTTTAAAAGAGCGTGAGTAAAACATAACTCTTCATACTCTCTTCTTGAAACATCTGCCTGCTTTGAATTTTTTTGTCCATTCACTACTTCAGCACAATTTTTTAGGGCAGGTGTCCTTTACAGCCCTGAGTCCTTGTGAATGTTAAGTAACCATTAGCTGTGAGTTTAAAGCTGCTCTTGCAGGACACGGCCACAAGGTGGCAGCATTTCTTCTTTACCTAATTTGGTAACTGGGGAAACAGAGGCTTAATGGAAGTGGTGTTCTAGGTTGTAAATTAGAATGGAATGTGCCAGGAAAAAGCCCTTTAAGTTTATGTCTCATTACTTCTTGTTCATATTTGTAATTTACTTTTTATTTTTTATCCCAGCAAATTTGATTACAATGGTTTGTTGGTTCTAGGTGTGCAAGATGTGGTTCTTTCACACATATACATGTATCTATTCTTCCTAGCATCCTTTTCCCATGTAGGTTATGCCACAAGGTTGAGTCGTCTTCTCCTGGTCTTCCGTACGTCTTTGGTGATTATATATTTCACATGGTTTGTATATCTCTGTTAACCCCAATATGGTAATGTATCCAATTATCATCCCTTTCTATTTGGTGAACCATAAGTTTTTTAATGAATCTATGATTGCCTTTCTCTGTGGAAATATCTTCATTGGTATCAATTTTTAAGTAACTCCTAAAAGTGATATAATAGGATATGTGTCTTTTTCTTTCTCAATTACTACAGGTGGCGTGATTACGTCTAGACTCATCTATGGTGCTGCAAATGGCATTGTTTCATTTTTTTCACTAGCGAATATCCCACTTGTACATGGAGGAGTTCTTCTTTGTCCACCCATCTGTTGGTGGACTTTTTGGTTACTTCCATATCTTGGCTATTGTAATACTGTGCAATGCAGATTTGCCTGCCTGTGTCTTTCCAATTCTCTCTTCTTAGATGATAAGTGGAGTGGGCCTGCTGGATCATATGGTAGCTCAATGTTTACCTTTTTAAGGCACTTCCATTCTGTTCTAGTTCGTGGCCCTTTCCAAGTTACGTCCCCCTTGAAGTTGAGGGTTTGCATTTCTCTACAACACCTTCAGCATTTATTGTTTGTAGTTTTCTTGCTGATGGTTATTCTGACAAGTGTGATCTGATACTTCTTTGTGGCTGAATTCGCACGTGCCTCATAATCCATTGAAATTGAGCTTGAAGGCATGTCCTTTTTATTTTTCAAGCTGTGATTACCCCTTAGTTCTTCAAAGTGTTCTCTTAAAGTATGTGTCACATTTTGAAATGTTTTGGCCATTAGCTCCCTGAAGATATTTTGAGGGCAGGTTTCATTTACAGTTCTGCAGTACTTCTTCCTATGAAATGACCATTAGCACAGGCTTTAAAGCTGCTTTTGCAGGTAACTGCCAGAGGGCGGCAGCCTTTCTATGTTCCCCACCCTGGTAACTAGGGAAAAGCCCTTGCGGCCTGTGGTGTTTCTCGGTTATAAATTAGAGTGGAGTGTGCCCGGACCAACCCACACAAGCTGATGTCTCCTTACTTTTGTTGGATTTTTAATTTTAATTTTTATTTTTTATTGGAGTAGTTTTCCACTGTGTACGTGGACCACTTCTACTTTGTGCATTCCTCGGTGGATGGACATTTTCATTGCTTCCAAGTGTTGGCTATGGTAAATATTGTTGGAGTGCAGGATTGCCAGCCTGTGACTTTTTGATTCTCATTTTCTCAGGTGATAGGCCCAGCAGTGGTTGTGATTGACTGACTGGTAGCACCGTTTTTCCCTTTTCAAACCACCTTCTTTGTGTTTTCATTAGTGGCACTTACCACGTCCCCCTTAAAATCGAGGGTACACATTTCTCCACAATCGCTTCAGTATTTATTGTTTGCAGCATTTATGCTAATGGCCCTGCTGGCTGCTGTGAGCTGATAGGGTTTTGTAATTTGGGTTTGCATGGCTTTGAAAATTCGTAAAACTCATCACTTTTCACCGCCGTTTTCTTTTCTGTTAAAAAAAGGAAACAATTGGGAGTACAATATAACTCTTGAAATTGTCTTCTTGGAAGGTTGCCCTCTTTTGAATTTTTTGGGCGATTTTCCACCTGAGACTTTTTTTAGAGATCAGGTGTCATTTACCGAACTGCAAGTTTTGTTAATATTTAGTGACCTTTAGCAATGGTTTTAAAGCTCCTGTTGTGGGAAGTGACCTGAAGCAGGCAGCATTTCTCCATTCCCAAATCTGGGTAGTAGGGCAGCAGAGCCTTTCTGGAAGTCGTGTTCCTAGGTTGTAAATTACATTGGAATGTGCATGGAGAAAGCCCCATAAGTTTATGTCTCATTATTTCTTCTTGGTTTTAAATTTTTTTTTAATTGGGGTAAAGCTTAGAATATCGTTTGTCCTAGGTGTACACAATCTGGTTCATTTGTACATTATATATATCTATTCAACTACAGATCCTCTTCCCATGTAAAATGGTACAGAAGGTTCCGCAGACTTCCCTTGCTATATGGTCGGTCTTTTTGAGATATATAGATAATATGTGTTTGTATACATATAGTAACACTAATCTTAATTTATTCATTCCCCCCACCTTTCGTTTTAGATGAGCATAGTTTGTTTTCTAAATCTGTGAGTGTCTTTCTCTGTGCAAATATGTTCATTTGTGTCAGTTATTAGATAACGCCTATAAGTGATATCATAGAATACAGGTCTGTTGCTTTCCAACTTACCTCATCTTTCATGATTCTCTGCAGACTCATTTGTGGTGCCTCAAAGAGCAATGGTTCGTTGTTTTCCATGACTAATATTCCATTGTGTACATGGAGCACTTCTTCTTTATCCATTCACCTGTTGTTGGACATTTTGATTGCTTCACTGTCTTGGCTATTGTGAATAAGGCTGCAGTGCAGCTTTTGCGGCCTGTGTCTTCTCGATTCTTGTCTTCTCAGGTGAGAGGTCCATTGGTGCGCCTGCTGGATTGAATGGTACCTCCATTTTTACTTTTAAACACAGCTCCTTTCTTTTCTCATTATTGGCTGTTACCCCTTTACGTCTCACCAGCAGGTAGAGGGTACACAGTTCTCTAAAACCCCTTCAGCACTTATTGTTTGTAGACTTTTTGCTGATGGTCAGTCGACTGGTGTAAGTTGAAACCTTTTGTAGATTAGATTGCATGGGTCTAACACACCCTGAGGTTGAGCTTTTATCCATTTTCCTTTTTTTTTAAAAGAGCGTGAGTAAAACATAACTCTTCATACTCTCTTCTTGAAACATCTGCCTGCTTTGAATTTTTTTGTCCATTCACTACTTCAGCACAATTTTTTAGGGCAGGTGTCCTTTACAGCCCTGAGTCCTTGTGAATGTTAAGTAACCATTAGCTGTGAGTTTAAAGCTGCTCTTGCAGGACACGGCCACAAGGTGGCAGCATTTCTTCTTTACCTAATTTGGTAACTGGGGAAACAGAGGCTTAATGGAAGTGGTGTTCTAGGTTGTAAATTAGAATGGAATGTGCCAGGAAAAAGCCCTTTAAGTTTATGTCTCATTACTTCTTGTTCATATTTGTAATTTACTTTTTATTTTTTATCCCAGCAAATTTGATTACAATGGTTTGTTGGTTCTAGGTGTGCAAGATGTGGTTCTTTCACACATATACATGTATCTATTCTTCCTAGCATCCTTTTCCCATGTAGGTTATGCCACAAGGTTGAGTCGTCTTCTCCTGGTCTTCCGTACGTCTTTGGTGATTATATATTTCACATGGTTTGTATATCTCTGTTAACCCCAATATGGTAATGTATCCAATTATCATCCCTTTCTATTTGGTGAACCATAAGTTTTTTAATGAATCTATGATTGCCTTTCTCTGTGGAAATATCTTCATTGGTATCAATTTTTAAGTAACTCCTAAAAGTGATATAATAGGATATGTGTCTTTTTCTTTCTCAATTACTACAGGTGGCGTGATTACGTCTAGACTCATCTATGGTGCTGCAAATGGCATTGTTTCATTTTTTTCACTAGCGAATATCCCACTTGTACATGGAGGAGTTCTTCTTTGTCCACCCATCTGTTGGTGGACTTTTTGGTTACTTCCATATCTTGGCTATTGTAATACTGTGCAATGCAGATTTGCCTGCCTGTGTCTTTCCAATTCTCTCTTCTTAGATGATAAGTGGAGTGGGCCTGCTGGATCATATGGTAGCTCAATGTTTACCTTTTTAAGGCACTTCCATTCTGTTCTAGTTCGTGGCCCTTTCCAAGTTACGTCCCCCTTGAAGTTGAGGGTTTGCATTTCTCTACAACACCTTCAGCATTTATTGTTTGTAGTTTTCTTGCTGATGGTTATTCTGACAAGTGTGATCTGATACTTCTTTGTGGCTGAATTCGCACGTGCCTCATAATCCATTGAAATTGAGCTTGAAGGCATGTCCTTTTTATTTTTCAAGCTGTGATTACCCCTTAGTTCTTCAAAGTGTTCTCTTAAAGTATGTGTCACATTTTGAAATGTTTTGGCCATTAGCTCCCTGAAGATATTTTGAGGGCAGGTTTCATTTACAGTTCTGCAGTACTTCTTCCTATGAAATGACCATTAGCACAGGCTTTAAAGCTGCTTTTGCAGGTAACTGCCAGAGGGCGGCAGCCTTTCTATGTTCCCCACCCTGGTAACTAGGGAAAAGCCCTTGCGGCCTGTGGTGTTTCTCGGTTATAAATTAGAGTGGAGTGTGCCCGGACCAACCCACACAAGCTGATGTCTCCTTACTTTTGTTGGATTTTTAATTTTAATTTTTATTTTTTATTGGAGTAGTTTTCCAATGTGTACGTGGACCACTTCTACTTTGTGCATTCCTCGGTGGATGGACATTTTCATTGCTTCCAAGTGTTGGCTATGGTAAATATTGTTGGAGTGCAGGATTGCCAGCCTGTGACTTTTTGATTCTCATTTTCTCAGGTGATAGGCCCAGCAGTGGTTGTGATTGACTGACTGGTAGCACCGTTTTTCCCTTTTCAAAGCACCTTCTTTGTGGTTTCATTAGTGGCACTTACCACGTCCCCCTTAAAATCGAGGGTACACATTTCTCCACAATCGCTTCAGTATTTATTGTTTGCAGCATTTATGCTAATGGCCCTGCTGGCTGCTGTGAGCTGATAGGGTTTTGTAATTTGGGTTTGCATGGCTTTGAAAATTCGTAAAACTCATCATTTTTCACCGCCGTTTTCTTTTCTGTTAAAAAAAGGAAACAATTGGGAGTACAATATAACTCTTGAAATTGTCTTCTTGGAAGGTTGCCCTCTTTTGAATTTTTTGGGCGATTTTCCACCTGAGACTTTTTTTAGAGAGCAGGTGTCATTTACCGAACTGCAAGTTTTGTGAATATTTAGTGACCTTTAGCAATGGTTTTAAAGCTCCTGTTGTGGGAAGTGACCTGAAGCAGGCAGCATTTCTCCATTCCCAAATCTGGGTAGTAGGGCAGCAGAGCCTTTCTGGAAGTCGTGTTCCTAGGTTGTAAATTACATTGGAATGTGCATGGAGAAAGCCCCATAAGTTTATGTCTCATTATTTCTTCTTGGTTTTAATTTTTTTTTTAATTGGGGTAAAGCTTAGAATATTGTTTGTCCTAGGTGTACACAATCTGGTTCATTTGTACATTATATATATCTATTCAACTACAGATCCTCTTCCCATGTAAAATGGTACAGAAGGTTCCGCAGACTTCCCTTGCTATATGGTCGGTCTTTTTGAGATATATAGATAATATGTGTTTGTATACATATAGTAACACTAATCTTAATTTATTCATTCCCCCCACCTTTCGTTGTAGATGAGCATAGTTTGTTTTCTAAATCTGTGAGTGTTTTTCTCTGTGCAAATATGTTCATTTGTGTCAGTTATTAGATAACGCCTATAAGTGATATCATAGAATACAGGTCTGTTGCTTTCCAACTTACCTCATCTTTCATGATTCTCTGCAGACTCATTTGTGGTGCCTCAAAGAGCAATGGTTCGTTGTTTTCCATGACTAATATTCCATTGTGTACATGGAGCACTTCTTCTTTATCCATTCACCTGTTGTTGGACATTTTGATTGCTTCACTGTCTTGGCTATTGTGAATAAGGCTGCACTGCAGCTTTTGCGGCCTGTGTCTTCTCGATTCTTGTCTTCTCAGGTGAGAGGTCCATTGGTGCGCCTGCTGGATTGAATGGTACCTCCATTTTTACTTTTAAACACAGCTCCTTTCTTTTCTCATTATTGGCTGTTACCCCTTTACGTCTCACCAGCAGGTAGAGGGTACACAGTTCTCTAAAACCCCTTCAGCACTTATTGTTTGTAGACTTTTTGCTGATGGTCAGTCGACTGGTGTAAGTTGAAACCTTTTGTAGATTAGATTGCATGGGTCTAACACACCCTGAGGTTGAGCTTTTATCCAGTTTCCTTTTTTTTTAAAAAGAGCGTGAGTAAAACATAACTCTTCATACTCTCTTCTTGAAACATCTGCCTGTTTTGAATTTTTTTGTCCATTCACTACTTCAGCACAATTTTTTAGGGCAGGTGTCCTTTACAGCCCTGAGTCCTTGTGAATGTTAAGTAACCATTAGCTGTGAGTTTAAAGCTGCCTTTGCAGGACACGGCCACAAGGTGGCAGCATTTCTTCTTTACCAAATTTGGTAACTGGGGAAACAGAGGCTTAATGGAAGTGGTGTTCTAGGTTGTAAGTTAGAATGGAATGTGCCAGGAAAAAGCCCTTTAAGTTTATGTCTCATTACTTCTTGTTCATATTTATAATTTACTTTTTATTTTTTATCCCAGCAAATTTGATTACAATGGTTTGTTGGTTCTAGGTGTGCAAGATGTGGTTCTTTCACACATATACATGTATCTATTCTTCCTAGCATCCTTTTCCCATGTAGGTTATGCCACAAGGTTGAGTCGTCTTCTCCTGGTCTTCCGTACGTCTTTGGTGATTATATATTTCACATGGTTTGTATATCTCTGTTAACCCCAATATGGTAATGTATCCAATTATCATCCCTTTCTATTTGGTGAACCATAAGTTTTTTAATGAATCTATGATTGCCTTTCTCTGTGGAAATATCTTCATTGGTATCAATTTTTAAGTAACTCCTAAAAGTGATATAATAGGATATGTGTCTTTTGCTTTCTCAATTACTACAGGTGGCGTGATTACGTCTAGACTCATCTATGGTGCTGCAAATGGCATTGTTTCATTTTTTTCACTAGCGAATATCCCACTTGTACATGGAGGAGTTCTTCTTTGTCCACCCATCTGTTGGTGGGCTTTTTGGTTACTTCCATATCTTGGCTATTGTAATACTGTGCAATGCAGATTTGCCTGCCTGTGTCTTTCCAATTCTCTCTTCTTAGATGATAAGTGGAGTGGGCCTGCTGGATCATATGGTAGCTCAATGTTTACCTTTTTAAGGCACTTCCATTCTGTTCTAGTTCGTGGCCCTTTCCAAGTTACGTCCCCCTTGAAGTTGAGGGTTTGCATTTCTCTACAACACCTTCAGCATTTATTGTTTGTAGTTTTCTTGCTGATGGTTATTCTGAGAAGTGTGATCTGATACCTCTTTGTGGCTGAATTCGCACGTGCCTCATAATCCATTGAAATTGAGCTTGAAGGCATGTCCTTTTTATTTTTCAAGCTGTGATTACCCCTTAGTTCTTCAAAGTGTTCTCTTAAAGTATGTGTCACATTTTGAAATGTTTTGGCCATTACCTCCCTGAAGATATTTTGAGGGCAGGTTTCATTTACAGTTCTGCAGTACTTCTTCCTATGAAATGACCATTAGCACAGGCTTTAAAGCTGCTTTTGCAGGTAACTGCCAGAGGGCGGCAGCCTTTCTATGTTCCCCACCCTGGTAACTAGGGAAAAGCCCTTGCGGCCTGTGGTGTTTCTCGGTTATAAATTAGAGTGGAGTGTGCCCGGACCAACCCACAGAAGCTGATGTCTCCTTACTTTTGTTGGATTTTTAATTTTAATTTTTATTTTTTATTGGAGTAGTTTTCCACTGTGTACGTGGACCACTTCTACTTTGTGCATTCCTCGGTGGATGGACATTTTCATTGCTTCCAAGTGTTGGCTATGGTAAATATTGTTGGAGTGCAGGATTGCCAGCCTGTGACTTTTTGATTCTCATTTTCTCAGGTGATAGGCCCAGCAGTGGTTGTGATTGACTGCCTGGTAGCACCGTTTTTCCCTTTTCAAAGCACCTTATTTGTGTTTTCATTAGTGGCACTTACCACGTCCCCCTTAAAATCGAGGGTACACATTTCTCCACAATCGCTTCAGTATTTATTGTTTGCAGCATTTATGCTAATGGCCCTGCTGGCTGCTGTGAGCTGATAGGGTTTTGTAATTTGGGTTTGCATGGCTTTGAAAATTCGTAAAACTCATCACTTTTAACCGCCGTTTTCTTTTCTGTTAAAAAAAGGAAACAATTGGGAGTACATTATAGCTCTTGAAATTGTCTTCTTGGAAGGTTGCCCTCTTTTGAATTTTTTGGGCGATTTTCCACCTGAGACTTTTTTTAGAGAGCAGGTGTCATTTACCGAACTGCAAGTTTTGTGAATATTTAGTGACCTTTAGCAATGGTTTTAAAGCTCCTGTTGTGGGAAGTGACCTGAAGCAGGCAGCATTTCTCCATTCCCAAATCTGGGTAGTAGGGCAGCAGAGCCTTTCTGGAAGTCGTGTTCCTAGGTTGTAAATTACATTGGAATGTGCATGGAGAAAGCCCCATAAGTTTATGTCTCATTATTTCTTCTTGGTTTTAAATTTTTTTTTAATTGGGGTAAAGCTTAGAATATTGTTTGTCCTAGGTGTACACAATCTGGTTCATTTGTACATTATATATATCTATTCAACTACAGATCCTCTTCCCATGTAAAATGGTACAGAAGGTTCCGCAGACTTCCCTTGCTATATGGTCGGTCTTTTTGAGATATATAGATAATATGTGTTTGTATACATATAGTAACACTAATCTTAATTTATTCATTCCCCCCACCTTTCGTTTTAGATGAGCATAGTTTGTTTTCTAAATCTGTGAGTGTCTTTCTCTGTGCAAATATGTTCATTTGTGTCAGTTATTAGATAACGCCTATAAGTGATATCATAGAATACAGGTCTGTTGTTTTCCAACTTACCTCATCTTTCATGATTCTCTGCAGACTCATTTGTGGTGCCTCAAAGAGCAATGGTTCGTTGTTTTCCATGACTAATATTCCATTGTGTACATGGAGCACTTCTTCTTTATCCATTCACCTGTTGTTGGACATTTTGATTGCTTCACTGTCTTGGCTATTGTGAATAAGGCTGCAGTGCAGCTTTTGCGGCCTGTGTCTTCTCGATTCTTGTCTTCTCAGGTGAGAGGTCCATTGGTGCGCCTGCTGGATTGAATGGTACCTCCATTTTTACTTTTAAACACAGCTCCTTTCTTTTCTCATTATTGGCTGTTACCCCTTTACGTCTCACCAGCAGGTAGAGGGTACACAGTTCTCTAAAACCCCTTCAGCACTTATTGTTTGTAGACTTTTTGCTGATGGTCAGTCGACTGGTGTAAGTTGAAACCTTTTGTAGATTAGATTGCATGGGTCTAACACACCCTGAGGTTGAGCTTTTATCCATTTTCCTTTTTTTTTAAAAAGAGCGTGAGTAAAACATAACTCTTCATACTCTCTTCTTGAAACATCTGCCTGTTTTGAATTTTTTTGTCCATTCACTACTTCAGCACAATTTTTTAGGGCAGGTGTCCTTTACAGCCCTGAGTCCTTGTGAATGTTAAGTAACCATTAGCTGTGAGTTTAAAGCTGCTCTTGCAGGACACGGCCACAAGGTGGCAGCATTTCTTCTTTACCAAATTTGGTAACTGGGGAAACAGAGGCTTAATGGAAGTGGTGTTCTAGGTTGTAAGTTAGAATGGAATGTGCCAGGAAAAAGCCCTTTAAGTTTATGTCTCATTACTTCTTGTTCATATTTGTAATTTACTTTTTATTTTTTATCCCAGCAAATTTGATTACAATGGTTTGTTGGTTCTAGGTGTGCAAGATGTGGTTCTTTCACACATATACATGTATCTATTCTTCCTAGCATCCTTTTCCCATGTAGGTTATGCCACAAGGTTGAGTCGTCTTCTCCTGGTCTTCCGTACGTCTTTGGTGATTATATATTTCACATGGTTTGTATATCTCTGTTAACCCCAATATGGTAATGTATCCAATTATCATCCCTTTCTATTTGGTGAACCATAAGTTTTTTAATGAATCTGTGATTGCCTTTCTCTGTGGAAATATCTTCATTGGTATCAATTTTTAAGTAACTCCTAAAAGTGATATAATAGGATATGTGTCTTTTGCTTTCTCACTTACTACAGGTGGCGTGATTACGTCTAGACTCATCTATGGTGCTGCAAATGGCATTGTTTCATTTTTTTCACTAGCGAATATCCCACTTGTACATGGAGGAGTTCTTCTTTGTCCACCCATCTGTTGGTGGACTTTTTGGTTACTTCCATATCTTGGCTATTGTAATACTGTGCAATGCAGATTTGCCTGCCTGTGTCTTTCCAATTCTCTCTTCTTAGATTATAAGTGGAGTGGGCCTGCTGGATCATATGGTAGCTCAATGTTTACCTTTTTAAGGCACTTCCATTCTGTTCTAGTTCGTGGCCCTTTCCAAGTTACGTCCCCCTTGAAGTTGAGGGTTTGCATTTCTCTACAACACCTTCAGCATTTATTGTTTGTAGTTTTCTTGCTGATGGTTATTCTGAAAAGTGTGATCTGATACCTCTTTGTGGCTGAATTCGCACGTGCCTCATAATCCATTGAAATTGAGCTTGAAGGCATGTCCTTTTTATTTTTCAAGCTGTGATTACCCCTTAGTTCTTCAAAGTGTTCTCTTAAAGTATGTGTCACATTTTGAAATGTTTTGGCCATTACCTCCCTGAAGATATTTTGAGGGCAGGTTTCATTTACAGTTCTGCAGTACTTCTTCCTATGAAATGACCATTAGCACAGGCTTTAAAGCTGCTTTTGCAGGTAACTGCCAGAGGGCGGCAGCCTTTCTATGTTCCCCACCCTGGTAACTAGGGAAAAGCCCTTGCGGCCTGTGGTGTTTCTCGGTTATAAATTAGAGTGGAGTGTGCCCGGACCAACCCACACAAGCTGATGTCTCCTTACTTTTGTTGGATTTTTAATTTTAATTTTTATTTTTTATTGGAGTAGTTTTCCACTGTGTACGTGGACCACTTCTAATTTGTGCATTCCTCGGTGGATGGACATTTTCATTGCTTCCAAGTGTTGGCTATGGTAAATATTGTTGGAGTGCAGGATTGCCAGCCTGTGACTTTTTGATTCTCATTTTCTCAGGTGATAGGCCCAGCAGTGGTTGTGATTGACTGCCTGGTAGCACCGTTTTTCCCTTTTCAAAGCACCTTCTTTGTGTTTTCATTAGTGACACTTACCACGTCCCCCTTAAAATCGAGGGTACACATTTCTCCACAATCGCTTCAGTATTTATTGTTTGCAGCATTTATGCTAATGGCCCTGCTGGCTGCTGTGAGCTGATAGGGTTTTGTAATTTGGGTTTGCATGGCTTTGAAAATTCGTAAAACTCATCACTTTTAACCGCCGTTTTCTTTTCTGTTAAAAAAAGGAAACAATTGGGAGTACATTATAGCTCTTGAAATTGTCTTCTTGGAAGGTTGCCCTCTTTTGAATTTTTTGGGCGATTTTCCACCTGAGACTTTTTTTAGAGAGCAGGTGTCATTTACCGAACTGCAAGTTTTGTGAATATTTAGTGACCTTTAGCAATGGTTTTAAAGCTCCTGTTGTGGGAAGTGACCTGAAGCAGGCAGCATTTCTCCATTCCCAAATCTGGGTAGTAGGGCAGCAGAGCCTTTCTGGAAGTCGTGTTCCTAGGTTGTAAATTACATTGGAATGTGCATGGAGAAAGCCCCATAAGTTTATGTCTCATTATTTCTTCTTGGTTTTAAATTTTTTTTTAATTGGGGTAAAGCTTAGAATATTGTTTGTCCTAGGTGTACACAATCTGGTTCATTTGTACATTATATATATCTATTCAACTACAGATCCTCTTCCCATGTAAAATGGTACAGAAGGTTCCGCAGACTTCCCTTGCTATATGGTCGGTCTTTTTGAGATATATAGATAATATGTGTTTGTATACATATAGTAACACTAATCTTAATTTATTCATTCCCCCCACCTTTCGTTTTAGATGAGCATAGTTTGTTTTCTAAATCTGTGAGTGTCTTTCTCTGTGCAAATATGTTCATTTGTGTCAGTTATTAGATAACGCCTATAAGTGATATCATAGAATACAGGTCTGTTGTTTTCCAACTTACCTCATCTTTCATGATTCTCTGCAGACTCATTTGTGGTGCCTCAAAGAGCAATGGTTCGTTGTTTTCCATGACTAATATTCCATTGTGTACATGGAGCACTTCTTCTTTATCCATTCACCTGTTGTTGGACATTTTGATTGCTTCACTGTCTTGGCTATTGTGAATAAGGCTGCAGTGCAGCTTTTGCGGCCTGTGTCTTCTCGATTCTTGTCTTCTCAGGTGAGAGGTCCATTGGTGCGCCTGCTGGATTGAATGGTACCTCCATTTTTACTTTTAAACACAGCTCCTTTCTTTTCTCATTATTGGCTGTTACCCCTTTACGTCTCACCAGCAGGTAGAGGGTACACAGTTCTCTAAAACCCCTTCAGCACTTATTGTTTGTAGACTTTTTGCTGATGGTCAGTCGACTGGTGTAAGTTGAAACCTTTTGTAGATTAGATTGCATGGGTCTAACACACCCTGAGGTTGAGCTTTTATCCATTTTCCTTTTTTTTTAAAAAGAGCGTGAGTAAAACATAACTCTTCATACTCTCTTCTTGAAACATCTGCCTGTTTTGAATTTTTTTGTCCATTCACTACTTCAGCACAATTTTTTAGGGCAGGTGTCCTTTACAGCCCTGAGTCCTTGTGAATGTTAAGTAACCATTAGCTGTGAGTTTAAATCTGCTCTTGCAGGACACGGCCACAAGGTGGCAGCATTTCTTCTTTACCAAATTTGGTAACTGGGGAAACAGAGGCTTAATGGAAGTGGTGTTCTAGGTTGTAAGTTAGAATGGAATGTGCCAGGAAAAAGCCCTTTAAGTTTATGTCTCATTACTTCTTGTTCATATTTGTAATTTACTTTTTATTTTTTATCCCAGCCAATTTGATTACAATGGTTTGTTGGTTCTAGGTGTGCAAGATGTGGTTCTTTCACACATATACATGTATCTATTCTTCCTAGCATCCTTTTCCCATGTAGGTTATGCCACAAGGTTGAGTCGTCTTCTCCTGGTCTTCCGTACGTCTTTGGTGATTATATATTTCACATGGTTTGTATATCTCTGTTAACCCCAATATGGTAATGTATCCAATTATCATCCCTTTCTATTTGGTGAACCATAAGTTTTTTAATGAATCTGTGATTGCCTTTCTCTGTGGAAATATCTTCATTGGTATCAATTTTTAAGTAACTCCTAAAAGTGATATAATAGGATATGTGTCTTTTGCTTTCTCACTTACTACAGGTGGCGTGATTACGTCTAGACTCATCTATGGTGCTGCAAATGGCATTGTTTCATTTTTTTCACTAGCGAATATCCCAATTGTACATGGAGGAGTTCTTCTTTGTCCACCCATCTGTTGGTGGACTTTTTGGTTACTTCCATATCTTGGCTATTGTAATACTGTGCAATGCAGATTTGCCTGCCTGTGTCTTTCCAATTCTCTCTTCTTAGATTATAAGTGGAGTGGGCCTGCTGGATCATATGGTAGCTCAATGTTTACCTTTTTAAGGCACTTCCATTCTGTTCTAGTTCGTGGCCCTTTCCAAGTTACGTCCCCCTTGAAGTTGAGGGTTTGCATTTCTCTACAACACCTTCAGCATTTATTGTTTGTAGTTTTCTTGCTGATGGTTATTCTGAAAAGTGTGATCTGATACCTCTTTGTGGCTGAATTCGCACGTGCCTCATAATCCATTGAAATTGAGCTTGAAGGCATGTCCTTTTTATTTTTCAAGCTGTGATTACCCCTTAGTTCTTCAAAGTGTTCTCTTAAAGTATGTGTCACATTTTGAAATGTTTTGGCCATTACCTCCCTGAAGATATTTTGAGGGCAGGTTTCATTTACAGTTCTGCAGTACTTCTTCCTATGAAATGACCATTAGCACAGGCTTTAAAGCTGCTTTTGCAGGTAACTGCCAGAGGGCGGCAGCCTTTCTATGTTCCCCACCCTGGTAACTAGGGAAAAGCCCTTGCGGCCTGTGGTGTTTCTCGGTTATAAATTAGAGTGGAGTGTGCCCGGACCAACCCACACAAGCTGATGTCTCCTTACTTTTGTTGGATTTTTAATTTTAATTTTTATTTTTTATTGGAGTAGTTTTCCACGGTGTACGTGGACCACTTCTACTTTGTGCATTCCTCGGTGGATGGACATTTTCATTGCTTCCAAGTGTTGGCTATGGTAAATATTGTTGGAGTGCAGGATTGCCAGCCTGTGACTTTTTGATTCTCATTTTCTCAGGTGATAGGCCCAGCAGTGGTTGTGATTGACTGCCTGGTAGCACCGTTTTTCCCTTTTCAAAGCACCTTCTTTGTGTTTTCATTAGTGGCACTTACCACGTCCCCCTTAAAATCGAGGGTACACATTTCTCCACAATCGCTTCAGTATTTATTGTTTGCAGCATTTATGCTAATGGCCCTGCTGGCTGCTGTGAGCTGATAGGGTTTTGTAATTTGGGTTTGCATGGCTTTGAAAATTCGTAAAACTCATCACTTTTAACAGCCGTTTTCTTTTCTGTTAAAAAAAGGAAACAATTGGGAGTACATTATAACTCTTGAAATTGTCTTCTTGGAAGGTTGCCCTCTTTTGAATTTTTTGGGCGATTTTCCACCTGAGACTTTTTTTAGAGAGCAGGTGTCATTTACCGAACTGCAAGTTTTGTGAATATTTAGTGACCTTTAGCAATGGTTTTAAAGCTCCTGTTGTGGGAAGTGACCTGAAGCAGGCAGCATTTCTCCATTCCCAAATCTGGGTAGTAGGGCAGCAGAGCCTTTCTGGAAGTCGTGTTCCTAGGTTGTAAATTACATTGGAATGTGCATGGAGAAAGCCCCATAAGTTTATGTCTCATTATTTCTTCTTGGTTTTAAATTTTTTTTTAATTGGGGTAAAGCTTAGAATATTGTTTGTCCTAGGTGTACACAATCTGGTTCATTTGTACATTATATATATCTATTCAACTACAGATCCTCTTCCCATGTAAAATGGTACAGAAGGTTCCGCAGACTTCCCTTGCTATATGGTCGGTCTTTTTGAGATATATAGATAATATGTGTTTGTATACATATAGTAACACTAATCTTAATTTATTCATTCCCCCCACCTTTCGTTTTAGATGAGCATAGTTTGTTTTCTAAATCTGTGAGTGTCTTTCTCTGTGCAAATATGTTCATTTGTGTCAGTTATTAGATAACGCCTATAAGTGATATCATAGAATACAGGTCTGTTGTTTTCCAACTTACCTCATCTTTCATGATTCTCTGCAGACTCATTTGTGGTGCCTCAAAGAGCAATGGTTCGTTGTTTTCCATGACTAATATTCCATTGTGTACATGGAGCACTTCTTCTTTATCCATTCACCTGTTGTTGGACATTTTGATTGCTTCACTGACTTGGCTATTGTGAATAAGGCTGCAGTGCAGCTTTTGCGGCCTGTGTCTTCTCGATTCTTGTCTTCTCAGGTGAGAGGTCCATTGGTGCGCCTGCTGGATTGAATGGTACCTCCATTTTTACTTTTAAACACAGCTCCTTTCTTTTCTCATTATTGGCTGTTACCCCTTTACGTCTCACCAGCAGGTAGAGGGTACACAGTTCTCTAAAACCCCTTCAGCACTTATTGTTTGTAGACTTTTTGCTGATGGTCAGTCGACTGGTGTAAGTTGAAACCTTTTGTAGATTAGATTGCATGGGTCTAACACACCCTGAGGTTGAGCTTTTATCCATTTTCCTTTTTTTTTAAAAAGAGCGTGAGTAAAACATAACTCTTCATACTCTCTTCTTGAAACATCTGCCTGTTTTGAATTTTTTTGTCCATTCACTACTTCAGCACAATTTTTTAGGGCAGGTGTCCTTTACAGCCCTGAGTCCTTGTGAATGTTAAGTAACCATTAGCTGTGAGTTTAAAGCTGCTCTTGCAGGACACGGCCACAAGGTGGCAGCATTTCTTCTTTACCAAATTTGGTAACTGGGGAAACAGAGGCTTAATGGAAGTGGTGTTCTAGGTTGTAAGTTAGAATGGAATGTGCCAGGAAAAAGCCCTTTAAGTTTATGTCTCATTACTTCTTGTTCATATTTGTAATTTACTTTTTATTTTTTATCCCAGCAAATTTGATTACAATGGTTTGTTGGTTCTAGGTGTGCAAGATGTGGTTCTTTCACACATATACATGTATCTATTCTTCCTAGCATCCTTTTCCCATGTAGGTTATGCCACAAGGTTGAGTCGTCTTCTCCTGGTCTTCCGTACGTCTTTGGTGATTATATATTTCACATGGTTTGTATATCTCTGTTAACCCCAATATGGTAATGTATCCAATTATCATCCCTTTCTATTTGGTGAACCATAAGTTTTTTAATGAATCTGTGATTGCCTTTCTCTGTGGAAATATCTTCATTGGTATCAATTTTTAAGTAACTCCTAAAAGTGATATAATAGGATATGTGTCTTTTGCTTTCTCACTTACTACAGGTGGCGTGATTACGTCTAGACTCATCTATGGTGCTGCAAATGGCATTGTTTCATTTTTTTCACTAGCGAATATCCCACTTGTACATGGAGGAGTTCTTCTTTGTCCACCCATCTGTTGGTGGACTTTTTGGTTACTTCCATATCTTGGCTATTGTAATACTGTGCAATGCAGATTTGCCTGCCTGTGTCTTTCCAATTCTCTCTTCTTAGATTATAAGTGGAGTGGGCCTGCTGGATCATATGGTAGCTCAATGTTTACCTTTTTAATGCACTTCCATTCTGTTCTAGTTCGTGGCCCTTTCCAAGTTACGTCCCCCTTGAAGTTGAGGGTTTGCATTTCTCTACAACACCTTCAGCATTTATTGTTTGTAGTTTTCTTGCTGATGGTTATTCTGAAAAGTGTGATCTGATACCTCTTTGTGGCTGAATTCGCACGTGCCTCATAATCCATTGAAATTGAGCTTGAAGGCATGTCCTTTTTATTTTTCAAGCTGTGATTACCCCTTAGTTCTTCAAAGTGTTCTCTTAAAGTATGTGTCACATTTTGAAATGTTTTGGCCATTACCTCCCTGAAGATATTTTGAGGGCAGGTTTCATTTACAGTTCTGCAGTACTTCTTCCTATGAAATGACCATTAGCACAGGCTTTAAAGCTGCTTTTGCAGGTAACTGCCAGAGGGCGGCAGCCTTTCTATGTTCCCCACCCTGGTAACTAGGGAAAAGCCCTTGCGGCCTGTGGTGTTTCTCGGTTATAAATTAGAGTGGAGTGTGCCCGGACCAACCCACACAAGCTGATGTCTCCTTACTTTTGTTGGATTTTTAATTTTAATTTTTATTTTTTATTGGAGTAGTTTTCCACTGTGTACGTGGACCACTTCTAATTTGTGCATTCCTCGGTGGATGGACATTTTCATTGCTTCCAAGTGTTGGCTATGGTAAATATTGTTGGAGTGCAGGATTGCCAGCCTGTGACTTTTTGATTCTCATTTTCTCAGGTGATAGGCCCAGCAGTGGTTGTGATTGACTGCCTGGTAGCACCGTTTTTCCCTTTTCAAAGCACCTTCTTTGTGTTTTCATTAGTGACACTTACCACGTCCCCCTTAAAATCGAGGGTACACATTTCTCCACAATCGCTTCAGTATTTATTGTTTGCAGCATTTATGCTAATGGCCCTGCTGGCTGCTGTGAGCTGATAGGGTTTTGTAATTTGGGTTTGCATGGCTTTGAAAATTCGTAAAACTCATCACTTTTAACCGCCGTTTTCTTTTCTGTTAAAAAAAGGAAACAATTGGGAGTACATTATAGCTCTTGAAATTGTCTTCTTGGAAGGTTGCCCTCTTTTGAATTTTTTGGGCGATTTTCCACCTGAGACTTTTTTTAGAGAGCAGGTGTCATTTACCGAACTGCAAGTTTTGTGAATATTTAGTGACCTTTAGCAATGGTTTTAAAGCTCCTGTTGTGGGAAGTGACCTGAAGCAGGCAGCATTTCTCCATTCCCAAATCTGGGTAGTAGGGCAGCAGAGCCTTTCTGGAAGTCGTGTTCCTAGGTTGTAAATTACATTGGAATGTGCATGGAGAAAGCCCCATAAGTTTATGTCTCATTATTTCTTCTTGGTTTTAAATTTTTTTTTAATTGGGGTAAAGCTTAGAATATTGTTTGTCCTAGGTGTACACAATCTGGTTCATTTGTACATTATATATATCTATTCAACTACAGATCCTCTTCCCATGTAAAATGGTACAGAAGGTTCCGCAGACTTCCCTTGCTATATGGTCGGTCTTTTTGAGATATATAGATAATATGTGTTTGTATACATATAGTAACACTAATCTTAATTTATTCATTCCCCCCACCTTTCGTTTTAGATGAGCATAGTTTGTTTTCTAAATCTGTGAGTGTCTTTCTCTGTGCAAATATGTTCATTTGTGTCAGTTATTAGATAACGCCTATAAGTGATATCATAGAATACAGGTCTGTTGTTTTCCAACTTACCTCATCTTTCATGATTCTCTGCAGACTCATTTGTGGTGCCTCAAAGAGCAATGGTTCGTTGTTTTCCATGACTAATATTCCATTGTGTACATGGAGCACTTCTTCTTTATCCATTCACCTGTTGTTGGACATTTTGATTGCTTCACTGTCTTGGCTATTGTGAATAAGGCTGCAGTGCAGCTTTTGCGGCCTGTGTCTTCTCGATTCTTGTCTTCTCAGGTGAGAGGTCCATTGGTGCGCCTGCTGGATTGAATGGTACCTCCATTTTTACTTTTAAACACAGCTCCTTTCTTTTCTCATTATTGGCTGTTACCCCTTTACGTCTCACCAGCAGGTAGAGGGTACACAGTTCTCTAAAACCCCTTCAGCACTTATTGTTTGTAGACTTTTTGCTGATGGTCAGTCGACTGGTGTAAGTTGAAACCTTTTGTAGATTAGATTGCATGGGTCTAACACACCCTGAGGTTGAGCTTTTATCCATTTTCCTTTTTTTTTAAAAAGAGCGTGAGTAAAACATAACTCTTCATACTCTCTTCTTGAAACATCTGCCTGTTTTGAATTTTTTTGTCCATTCACTACTTCAGCACAATTTTTTAGGGCAGGTGTCCTTTACAGCCCTGAGTCCTTGTGAATGTTAAGTAACCATTAGCTGTGAGTTTAAATCTGCTCTTGCAGGACACGGCCACAAGGTGGCAGCATTTCTTCTTTACCAAATTTGGTAACTGGGGAAACAGAGGCTTAATGGAAGTGGTGTTCTAGGTTGTAAGTTAGAATGGAATGTGCCAGGAAAAAGCCCTTTAAGTTTATGTCTCATTACTTCTTGTTCATATTTGTAATTTACTTTTTATTTTTTATCCCAGCCAATTTGATTACAATGGTTTGTTGGTTCTAGGTGTGCAAGATGTGGTTCTTTCACACATATACATGTATCTATTCTTCCTAGCATCCTTTTCCCATGTAGGTTATGCCACAAGGTTGAGTCGTCTTCTCCTGGTCTTCCGTACGTCTTTGGTGATTATATATTTCACATGGTTTGTATATCTCTGTTAACCCCAATATGGTAATGTATCCAATTATCATCCCTTTCTATTTGGTGAACCATAAGTTTTTTAATGAATCTGTGATTGCCTTTCTCTGTGGAAATATCTTCATTGGTATCAATTTTTAAGTAACTCCTAAAAGTGATATAATAGGATATGTGTCTTTTGCTTTCTCACTTACTACAGGTGGCGTGATTACGTCTAGACTCATCTGTGGTGCTGCAAATGGCATTGTTTCATTTTTTTCACTAGCGAATATCCCACTTGTACATGGAGGAGTTCTTCTTTGTCCACCCATCTGTTGGTGGACTTTTTGGTTACTTCCATATCTTGGCTATTGTAATACTGTGCAATGCAGATTTGCCTGCCTGTGTCTTTCCAATTCTCTCTTCTTAGATTATAAGTGGAGTGGGCCTGCTGGATCATATGGTAGCTCAATGTTTACCTTTTTAAGGCACTTCCATTCTGTTCTAGTTCGTGGCCCTTTCCAAGTTACGTCCCCCTTGAAGTTGAGGGTTTGCATTTCTCTACAACACCTTCAGCATTTATTGTTTGTAGTTTTCTTGCTGATGGTTATTCTGAAAAGTGTGATCTGATACCTCTTTGTGGCTGAATTCGCACGTGCCTCATAATCCATTGAAATTGAGCTTGAAGGCATGTCCTTTTTATTTTTCAAGCTGTGATTACCCCTTAGTTCTTCAAAGTGTTCTCTTAAAGTATGTGTCACATTTTGAAATGTTTTGGCCATTACCTCCCTGAAGATATTTTGAGGGCAGGTTTCATTTACAGTTCTGCAGTACTTCTTCCTATGAAATGACCATTAGCACAGGCTTTAAAGCTGCTTTTGCAGGTAACTGCCAGAGGGCGGCAGCCTTTCTATGTTCCCCACCCTGGTAACTAGGGAAAAGCCCTTGCGGCCTGTGGTGTTTCTCGGTTATAAATTAGAGTGGAGTGTGCCCGGACCAACCCACACAAGCTGATGTCTCCTTACTTTTGTTGGATTTTTAATTTTAATTTTTATTTTTTATTGGAGTAGTTTTCCACTGTGTACGTGGACCACTTCTACTTTGTGCATTCCTCGGTGGATGGACATTTTCATTGCTTCCAAGTGTTGGCTATGGTAAATATTGTTGGAGTGCAGGATTGCCAGCCTGTGACTTTTTGATTCTCATTTTCTCAGGTGATAGGCCCAGCAGTGGTTGTGATTGACTGCCTGGTAGCACCGTTTTTCCCTTTTCAAAGCACCTTCTTTGTGTTTTCATTAGTGGCACTTACCACGTCCCCCTTAAAATCGAGGGTACACATTTCTCCACAATCGCTTCAGTATTTATTGTTTGCAGCATTTATGCTAATGGCCCTGCTGGCTGCTGTGAGCTGATAGGGTTTTGTAATTTGGGTTTGCATGGCTTTGAAAATTCGTAAAACTCATCACTTTTAACAGCCGTTTTCTTTTCTGTTAAAAAAAGGAAACAATTGGGAGTACATTATAACTCTTGAAATTGTCTTCTTGGAAGGTTGCCCTCTTTTGAATTTTTTGGGCGATTTTCCACCTGAGACTTTTTTTAGAGAGCAGGTGTCATTTACCGAACTGCAAGTTTTGTGAATATTTAGTGACCTTTAGCAATGGTTTTAAAGCTCCTGTTGTGGGAAGTGACCTGAAGCAGGCAGCATTTCTCCATTCCCAAATCTGGGTAGTAGGGCAGCAGAGCCTTTCTGGAAGTCGTGTTCCTAGGTTGTAAATTACATTGGAATGTGCATGGAGAAAGCCCCATAAGTTTATGTCTCATTATTTCTTCTTGGTTTTAAATTTTTTTTTAATTGGGGTAAAGCTTAGAATATTGTTTGTCCTAGGTGTACACAATCTGGTTCATTTGTACATTATATATATCTATTCAACTACAGATCCTCTTCCCATGTAAAATGGTACAGAAGGTTCCGCAGACTTCCCTTGCTATATGGTCGGTCTTTTTGAGATATATAGATAATATGTGTTTGTATACATATAGTAACACTAATCTTAATTTATTCATTCCCCCCACCTTTCGTTTTAGATGAGCATAGTTTGTTTTCTAAATCTGTGAGTGTCTTTCTCTGTGCAAATATGTTCATTTGTGTCAGTTATTAGATAACGCCTATAAGTGATATCATAGAATACAGGTCTGTTGTTTTCCAACTTACCTCATCTTTCATGATTCTCTGCAGACTCATTTGTGGTGCCTCAAAGAGCAATGGTTCGTTGTTTTCCATGACTAATATTCCATTGTGTACATGGAGCACTTCTTCTTTATCCATTCACCTGTTGTTGGACATTTTGATTGCTTCACTGTCTTGGCTATTGTGAATAAGGCTGCAGTGCAGCTTTTGCGGCCTGTGTCTTCTCGATTCTTGTCTTCTCAGGTGAGAGGTCCATTGGTGCGCCTGCTGGATTGAATGGTACCTCCATTTTTACTTTTAAACACAGCTCCTTTCTTTTCTCATTATTGGCTGTTACCCCTTTACGTCTCACCAGCAGGTAGAGGGTACACAGTTCTCTAAAACCCCTTCAGCACTTATTGTTTGTAGACTTTTTGCTGATGGTCAGTCGACTGGTGTAAGTTGAAACCTTTTGTAGATTAGATTGCATGGGTCTAACACACCCTGAGGTTGAGCTTTTATCCATTTTCCTTTTTTTTTAAAAAGAGCGTGAGTAAAACATAACTCTTCATACTCTCTTCTTGAAACATCTGCCTGTTTTGAATTTTTTTGTCCATTCACTACTTCAGCACAATTTTTTAGGGCAGGTGTCCTTTACAGCCCTGAGTCCTTGTGAATGTTAAGTAACCATTAGCTGTGAGTTTAAAGCTGCTCTTGCAGGACACGGCCACAAGGTGGCAGCATTTCTTCTTTACCAAATTTGGTAACTGGGGAAACAGAGGCTTAATGGAAGTGGTGTTCTAGGTTGTAAGTTAGAATGGAATGTGCCAGGAAAAAGCCCTTTAAGTTTATGTCTCATTACTTCTTGTTCATATTTGTAATTTACTTTTTATTTTTTATCCCAGCCAATTTGATTACAATGGTTTGTTGGTTCTAGGTGTGCAAGATGTGGTTCTTTCACACATATACATGTATCTATTCTTCCTAGCATCCTTTTCCCATGTAGGTTATGCCACAAGGTTGAGTCGTCTTCTCCTGGTCTTCCGTACGTCTTTGGTGATTATATATTTCACATGGTTTGTATATCTCTGTTAACCCCAATATGGTAATGTATCCAATTATCATCCCTTTCTATTTGGTGAACCATAAGTTTTTTAATGAATCTGTGATTGCCTTTCTCTGTGGAAATATCTTCATTGGTATCAATTTTTAAGTAACTCCTAAAAGTGATATAATAGGATATGTGTCTTTTGCTTTCTCACTTACTACAGGTGGCGTGATTACGTCTAGACTCATCTATGGTGCTGCAAATGGCATTGTTTCATTTTTTTCACTAGCGAATATCCCACTTGTACATGGAGGAGTTCTTCTTTGTCCACCCATCTGTTGGTGGACTTTTTGGTTACTTCCATATCTTGGCTATTGTAATACTGTGCAATGCAGATTTGCCTGCCTGTGTCTTTCCAATTCTCTCTTCTTAGATTATAAGTGGAGTGGGCCTGCTGGATCATATGGTAGCTCAATGTTTACCTTTTTAAGGCACTTCCATTCTGTTCTAGTTCGTGGCCCTTTCCAAGTTACGTCCCCCTTGAAGTTGAGGGTTTGCATTTCTCTACAACACCTTCAGCATTTATTGTTTGTAGTTTTCTTGCTGATGGTTATTCTGAAAAGTGTGATCTGATACCTCTTTGTGGCTGAATTCGCACGTGCCTCATAATCCATTGAAATTGAGCTTGAAGGCATGTCCTTTTTATTTTTCAAGCTGTGATTACCCCTTAGTTCTTCAAAGTGTTCTCTTAAAGTATGTGTCACATTTTGAAATGTTTTGGCCATTACCTCCCTGAAGATATTTTGAGGGCAGGTTTCATTTACAGTTCTGCAGTACTTCTTCCTATGAAATGACCATTAGCACAGGCTTTAAAGCTGCTTTTGCAGGTAACTGCCAGAGGGCGGCAGCCTTTCTATGTTCCCCACCCTGGTAACTAGGGAAAAGCCCTTGCGGCCTGTGGTGTTTCTCGGTTATAAATTAGAGTGGAGTGTGCCCGGACCAACCCACACAAGCTGATGTCTCCTTACTTTTGTTGGATTTTTAATTTTAATTTTTATTTTTTATTGGAGTAGTTTTCCACTGTGTACGTGGACCACTTCTACTTTGTGCATTCCTCGGTGGATGGACATTTTCATTGCTTCCAAGTGTTGGCTATGGTAAATATTGTTGGAGTGCAGGATTGCCAGCCTGTGACTTTTTGATTCTCATTTTCTCAGGTGATAGGCCCAGCAGTGGTTGTGATTGACTGCCTGGTAGCACCGTTTTTCCCTTTTCAAAGCACCTTCTTTGTGTTTTCATTAGTGGCACTTACCACGTCCCCCTTAAAATCGAGGGTACACATTTCTCCACAATCGCTTCAGTATTTATTGTTTGCAGCATTTATGCTAATGGCCCTGCTGGCTGCTGTGAGCTGATAGGGTTTTGTAATTTGGGTTTGCATGGCTTTGAAAATTCGTAAAACTCATCACTTTTAACAGCCGTTTTCTTTTCTGTTAAAAAAAGGAAACAATTGGGAGTACATTATAACTCTTGAAATTGTCTTCTTGGAAGGTTGCCCTCTTTTGAATTTTTTGGGCGATTTTCCACCTGAGACTTTTTTTAGAGAGCAGGTGTCATTTACCGAACTGCAAGTTTTGTGAATATTTAGTGACCTTTAGCAATGGTTTTAAAGCTCCTGTTGTGGGAAGTGACCTGAAGCAGGCAGCATTTCTCCATTCCCAAATCTGGGTAGTAGGGCAGCAGAGCCTTTCTGGAAGTCGTGTTCCTAGGTTGTAAATTACATTGGAATGTGCATGGAGAAAGCCCCATAAGTTTATGTCTCATTATTTCTTCTTGGTTTTAAATTTTTTTTTAATTGGGGTAAAGCTTAGAATATTGTTTGTCCTAGGTGTACACAATCTGGTTCATTTGTACATTATATATATCTATTCAACTACAGATCCTCTTCCCATGTAAAATGGTACAGAAGGTTCCGCAGACTTCCCTTGCTATATGGTCGGTCTTTTTGAGATATATAGATAATATGTGTTTGTATACATATAGTAACACTAATCTTAATTTATTCATTCCCCCCACCTTTCGTTTTAGATGAGCATAGTTTGTTTTCTAAATCTGTGAGTGTCTTTCTCTGTGCAAATATGTTCATTTGTGTCAGTTATTAGATAACGCCTATAAGTGATATCATAGAATACAGGTCTGTTGTTTTCCAACTTACCTCATCTTTCATGATTCTCTGCAGACTCATTTGTGGTGCCTCAAAGAGCAATGGTTCGTTGTTTTCCATGACTAATATTCCATTGTGTACATGGAGCACTTCTTCTTTATCCATTCACCTGTTGTTGGACATTTTGATTGCTTCACTGTCTTGGCTATTGTGAATAAGGCTGCAGTGCAGCTTTTGCGGCCTGTGTCTTCTCGATTCTTGTCTTCTCAGGTGAGAGGTCCATTGGTGCGCCTGCTGGATTGAATGGTACCTCCATTTTTACTTTTAAACACAGCTCCTTTCTTTTCTCATTATTGGCTGTTACCCCTTTACGTCTCACCAGCAGGTAGAGGGTACACAGTTCTCTAAAACCCCTTCAGCACTTATTGTTTGTAGACTTTTTGCTGATGGTCAGTCGACTGGTGTAAGTTGAAACCTTTTGTAGATTAGATTGCATGGGTCTAACACACCCTGAGGTTGAGCTTTTATCCATTTTCCTTTTTTTTTAAAAAGAGCGTGAGTAAAACATAACTCTTCATACTCTCTTCTTGAAACATCTGCCTGTTTTGAATTTTTTTGTCCATTCACTACTTCAGCACAATTTTTTAGGGCAGGTGTCCTTTACAGCCCTGAGTCCTTGTGAATGTTAAGTAACCATTAGCTGTGAGTTTAAAGCTGCTCTTGCAGGACACGGCCACAAGGTGGCAGCATTTCTTCTTTACCAAATTTGGTAACTGGGGAAACAGAGGCTTAATGGAAGTGGTGTTCTAGGTTGTAAGTTAGAATGGAATGTGCCAGGAAAAAGCCCTTTAAGTTTATGTCTCATTACTTCTTGTTCATATTTGTAATTTACTTTTTATTTTTTATCCCAGCAAATTTGATTACAATGGTTTGTTGGTTCTAGGTGTGCAAGATGTGGTTCTTTCACACATATACATGTATCTATTCTTCCTAGCATCCTTTTCCCATGTAGGTTATGCCACAAGGTTGAGTCGTCTTCTCCTGGTCTTCCGTACGTCTTTGGTGATTATATATTTCACATGGTTTGTATATCTCTGTTAACCCCAATATGGTAATGTATCCAATTATCATCCCTTTCTATTTGGTGAACCATAAGTTTTTTAATGAATCTGTGATTGCCTTTCTCTGTGGAAATATCTTCATTGGTATCAATTTTTAAGTAACTCCTAAAAGTGATATAATAGGATATGTGTCTTTTGCTTTCTCACTTACTACAGGTGGCGTGATTACGTCTAGACTCATCTATGGTGCTGCAAATGGCATTGTTTCATTTTTTTCACTAGCGAATATCCCACTTGTACATGGAGGAGTTCTTCTTTGTCCACCCATCTGTTGGTGGACTTTTTGGTTACTTCCATATCTTGGCTATTGTAATACTGTGCAATGCAGATTTGCCTGCCTGTGTCTTTACAATTCTCTCTTCTTAGATTATAAGTGGAGTGGGCCTGCTGGATCATATGGTAGCTCAATGTTTACCTTTTTAAGGCACTTCCATTCTGTTCTAGTTCGTGGCCCTTTCCAAGTTACGTCCCCCTTGAAGTTGAGGGTTTGCATTTCTCTACAACACCTTCAGCATTTATTGTTTGTAGTTTTCTTGCTGATGGTTATTCTGACAAGTGTGATCTGATACTTCTTTGTGGCTGAATTCGCACGTGCCTCATAA
Source organism: Balaenoptera physalus (assembly GCF_965194825.1). Lineage (NCBI taxonomy): Eukaryota > Metazoa > Chordata > Mammalia > Artiodactyla > Balaenopteridae > Balaenoptera > Balaenoptera physalus. The sequence continues at coordinate 50,521 of NW_028124834.1, read as the reverse complement.
TCCATTGAAATTGAGCTTGAAGGCATGTCCTTTTTATTTTTCAAGCTGTGATTACCCCTTAGTTCTTCAAAGTGTTCTCTTAAAGTATGTGTCACATTTTGAAATGTTTTGGCCATTACCTCCCTGAAGATATTTTGAGGGCAGGTTTCATTTACAGTTCTGCAGTACTTCTTCCTATGAAATGACCATTAGCACAGGCTTTAAAGCTGCTTTTGCAGGTAACTGCCAGAGGGCGGCAGCCTTTCTATGTTCCCCACCCTGGTAACTAGGGAAAAGCCCTTGCGGCCTGTGGTGTTTCTCGGTTATAAATTAGAGTGGAGTGTGCCCGGACCAACCCACACAAGCTGATGTCTCCTTACTTTTGTTGGATTTTTAATTTTAATTTTTATTTTCTATTGGAGTAGTTTTCCACTGTGTACGTGGACCACTTCTACTTTGTGCATTCCTCGGTGGATGGACATTTTCATTGCTTCCAAGTGTTGGCTATGGTAAATATTGTTGGAGTGCAGGATTGCCAGCCTGTGACTTTTTGATTCTCATTTTCTCAGGTGATAGGCCCAGCAGTGGTTGTGATTGACTGACTGGTAGCACCGTTTTTCCCTTTTCAAAGCACCTTCTTTGTGTTTTCATTAGTGGCACTTACCACGTCCCCCTTAAAATCGAGGGTACACATTTCTCCACAATCGCTTCAGTATTTATTGTTTGCAGCATTTATGCTAATGGCCCTGCTGGCTGCTGTGAGCTGATAGGGTTTTGTAATTTGGGTTTGCATGGCTTTGAAAATTCGTAAAACTCATCATTTTTCACCGCCGTTTTCTTTTCTGTTAAAAAAAGGAAACAATTGGGAGTACATTATAACTCTTGAAATTGTCTTCTTGGAAGGTTGCCCTCTTTTGAATTTTTTGGGCGATTTTCCACCTGAGACTTTTTTTAGAGAGCAGGTGTCATTTACCGAACTGCAAGTTTTGTGAATATTTAGTGACCTTTAGCAATGGTTTTAAAGCTCCTGTTGTGGGAAGTGACCTGAAGCAGGCAGCATTTCTCCATTCCCAAATCTGGGTAGTAGGGCAGCAGAGCCTTTCTGGAAGTCGTGTTCCTAGGTTGTAAATTACATTGGAATGTGCATGGAGAAAGCCCCATAAGTTTATGTCTCATTATTTCTTCTTGGTTTTAATTTTTTTTTTTAATTGGGGTAAAGCTTAGAATATTGTTTGTCCTAGGTGTACACAATCTGGTTCATTTGTACATTATATATATCTATTCAACTACAGATCCTCTTCCCATGTAAAATGGTACAGAAGGTTCCGCACACTTCCCTTGCTATATGGTGGGTCTTTTTGAGATATATAGATAATATGTGTTTGTATACATATAGTAACACTAATCTTAATTTATTCATTCCCCCCACCTTTCGTTTTAGATGAGCATAGTTTGTTTTCTAAATCTGTGAGTGTCTTTCTCTGTGCAAATATGTTCATTTGTGTCAGTTATTAGATAACGCCTATAAGTGATATCATAGAATACAGGTCTGTTGCTTTCCAACTTACCTCATCTTTCATGATTCTCTGCAGACTCATTTGTGGTGCCTCAAAGAGCAATGGTTCGTTGTTTTCCATGACTAATATTCCATTGTGTACATGGAGCACTTCTTCTTTATCCATTCACCTGTTGTTGGACATTTTGATTGCTTCACTGTCCTGGCTATTGTGAATAAGGCTGCACTGCAGCTTTTGCGGCCTGTGTCTTCTCGATTCTTGTCTTCTCAGGTGAGAGGTCCATTGGTGCGCCTGCTGGATTGAATGGTACCTCCATTTTTACTTTTAAACACAGCTCCTTTCTTTTCTCATTATTGGCTGTTACCCCTTTACGTCTCACCAGCAGGTAGAGGGTACTCAGTTCTCTAAAACCCCTTCAGCACTTATTGTTTGTAGACTTTTTGCTGATGGTCAGTCGACTGGTGTAAGTTGAAACCTTTTGTAGATTAGGTTGCATGGGTCTAACACACCCTGAGGTTGAGCTTTTATCCATTTTCCTTTTTTTTAAAAAGAGCGTGAGTAAAACATAACTCTTCATACTCTCTTCTTGAAACATCTGCCTGTTTTGAATTTTTTTGTCCATTCACTACTTCAGCACAATTTTTTAGGGCAGGTGTCCTTTACAGCCCTGAGTCCTTGTGAATGTTAAGTAACCATTAGCTGTGAGTTTAAAGCTGCTCTTGCAGGACACGGCCACAAGGTGGCAGCATTTCTTCTTTACCAAATTTGGTAACTGGGGAAACAGAGGCTTAATGGAAGTGGTGTTCTAGGTTGTAAATTAGAATGGAATGTGCCAGGAAAAAGCCCTTTAAGTTTATGTCTCATTACTTCTTGTTCATATTTGTAATTTACTTTTTATTTTTTATCCCAGCAAATTTGATTACAATGGTTTGTTGGTTCTAGGTGTGCAAGATGTGGTTCTTTCACACATATACATGTATCTATTCTTCCTAGCATCCTTTTCCCATGTAGGTTATGCCACAAGGTTGAGTAGTCTTCTCCTGGTCTTCCGTACGTCTTTGGTGATTATATATTTCACATGGTTTGTATATCTCTGTTAACCCCAATATGGTAATGTATCCAATTATCATCCCTTTCTATTTGGTGAACCATAAGTTTTTTAATGAATCTGTGATTGCCTTTCTCTGTGGAAATATCTTCATTGGTATCAATTTTTAAGTAACTCCTAAAAGTGATATAATAGGATATGTGTCTTTTGCTTTCTCACTTACTACAGGTGGCGTGATTACGTCTAGACTCATCTATGGTGCTGCAAATGGCATTGTTTCATTTTTTTCACTAGCGAATATCCCACTTGTACATGGAGGAGTTCTTCTTTGTCCACCCATCTGTTGGTGGACTTTTTGGTTACTTCCATATCTTGGCTATTGTAATACTGTGCAATGCAGATTTGCCTGCCTGTGTCTTTCCAATTCTCTCTTCTTAGATTATAAGTGGAGTGGGCCTGCTGGATCATATGGTAGCTCAATGTTTACCTTTTTAAGGCACTTCCATTCTGTTCTAGTTCGTGGCCCTTTCCAAGTTACGTCCCCCTTGATGTTGAGGGTTTGCATTTCTCTACAACACCTTCAGCATTTATTGTTTGTAGTTTTCTTGCTGATGGTTATTCTGACAAGTGTGATCTGATACCTCTTTGTGGCTGAATTCGCACGTGCCTCATAATCCATTGAAATTGAGCTTGAAGGCATGTCCTTTTTATTTTTCAAGCTGTGATTACCCCTTAGTTCTTCAAAGTGTTCTCTTAAAGTATGTGTCACATTTTGAAATGTTTTGGCCATTACCTCCCTGAAGATATTTTGAGAGCAGGTTTCATTTACAGTTCTGCAGTACTTTTTCCTATGAAATGACCATTAGCACAGGCTTTAAAGCTGCTTTTGCAGGTAACTGCCAGAGGGCGGCAGCCTTTCTATGTTCCCCACCCTGGTAACTAGGGAAAAGCCCTTGCGGCCTGTGGTGTTTCTCGGTTATAAATTAGAGTGGAGTGTGCCCGGACCAACCCACAGAAGCTGATGTCTCCTTACTTTTGTTGGATTTTTAATTTTAATTTTTATTTTTTATTGGAGTAGTTTTCCACTGTGTACGTGGACCACTTCTACTTTGTGCATTCCTCGGTGGATGGACATTTTCATTGCTTCCAAGTGTTGGCTATGGTAAATATTGTTGGAGTGCAGGATTGCCAGCCTGTGACTTTTTGATTCTCATTTTCTCAGGTGATAGGCCCAGCAGTGGTTGTGATTGACTGCCTGGTAGCACCGTTTTTCCCTTTTCAAAGCACCTTCTTTGTGTTTTCATTAGTGGCACTTACCACGTCCCCCTTAAAATCGAGGGTACACATTTCTCCACAATCGCTTCAGTATTTATTGTTTGCAGCATTTATGCTAATGGCCCTGCTGGCTGCTGTGAGCTGATAGGGTTTTGTAATTTGGGTTTGCATGGCTTTGAAAATTCGTAAAACTCATCATTTTTCACCGCCGTTTTCTTTTCTGTTAAAAAAAGGAAACAATTGGGAGTACATTATAACTCTTGAAATTGTCTTCTTGGAAGGTTGCCCTCTTTTGAATTTTTTGGGCGATTTTCCACCTGAGACTTTTTTTAGAGAGCAGGTGTCATTTACCGAACTGCAAGTTTTGTGAATATTTAGTGACCTTTAGCAATGGTTTTAAAGCTCCTGTTGTGGGAAGTGACCTGAAGCAGGCAGCATTTCTCCATTCCCAAATCTGGGTAGTAGGGCAGCAGAGCCTTTCTGGAAGTCGTGTTCCTAGGTTGTAAATTACATTGGAATGTGCATGGAGAAAGCCCCATAAGTTTATATCTCATTATTTCTTCTTGGTTTTAAATTTTTTTTTTAATTGGGGTAAAGCTTAGAATATTGTTTGTCCTAGGTGTACACAATCTGGTTCATTTGTACATTATATATATCTATTCAACTACAGATCCTCTTCCCATGTAAAATGGTACAGAAGGTTCCGCAGACTTCCCTTGCTATATGGTCGGTCTTTTTGAGATATATAGATAATATGTGTTTGTATACATATAGTAACACTAATCTTAATTTATTCATTCCCCCCACCTTTCGTTTTAGATGAGCATAGTTTGTTTTCTAAATCTGTGAGTGTCTTTCTCTGTGCAAATATGTTCAATTGTGTCAGTTATTAGATAACGCCTATAAGTGATATCATAGAATACAGGTCTGTTGCTTTCCAACTTACCTCATCTTTCATGATTCTCTGCAGACTCATTTGTGGTGCCTCAAAGAGCAATGGTTCGTTGTTTTCCATGACTAATATTCCATTGTGTACATGGAGCACTTCTTCTTTATCCATTCACCTGTTGTTGGACATTTTGATTGCTTCACTGTCCTGGCTATTGTGAATAAGGCTGCACTGCAGCTTTTGCGGCCTGTGTCTTCTCGATTCTTGTCTTCTCAGGTGAGAGGTCCATTGGTGCGCCTGCTGGATTGAATGGTACCTCCATTTTTACTTTTAAACACAGCTCCTTTCTTTTCTCATTATTGGCTGTTACCCCTTTACGTCTCACCAGCAGGTAGAGGGTACTCAGTTCTCTAAAACCCCTTCAGCACTTATTGTTTGTAGACTTTTTGCTGATGGTCAGTCGACTGGTGTAAGTTGAAACCTTTTGTAGATTAGGTTGCATGGGTCTAACACACCCTGAGGTTGAGCTTTTATCCATTTTCCTTTTTTTTAAAAAGAGCGTGAGTAAAACATAACTCTTCATACTCTCTTCTTGAAACATCTGCCTGTTTTGAATTTTTTTGTCCATTCACTACTTCAGCACAATTTTTTAGGGCAGGTGTCCTTTACAGCCCTGAGTCCTTGTGAATGTTAAGTAACCATTAGCTGTGAGTTTAAAGCTGCTCTTGCAGGACACGGCCACAAGGTGGCAGCATTTCTTCTTTACCAAATTTGGTAACTGGGGAAACAGAGGCTTAATGGAAGTGGTGTTCTAGGTTGTAAATTAGAATGGAATGTGCCAGGAAAAAGCCCTTTAAGTTTATGTCTCATTACTTCTTGTTCATATTTGTAATTTACTTTTTATTTTTTATCCCAGCAAATTTGATTACAATGGTTTGTTGGTTCTAGGTGTGCAAGATGTGGTTCTTTCACACATATACATGTATCTATTCTTCCTAGCATCCTTTTCCCATGTAGGTTATGCCACAAGGTTGAGTCGTCTTCTCCTGGTCTTCCGTACGTCTTTGGTGATTATATATTTCACATGGTTTGTATATCTCTGTTAACCCCAATATGGTAATGTATCCAATTATCATCCCTTTCTATATGGTGAACCATAAGTTTTTTAATGAATCTGTGATTGCCTTTCTCTGTGGAAATATCTTCATTGGTATCAATTTTTAAGTAACTCCTAGAAGTGATATAATAGGATATGTGTCTTTTGCTTTCTCACTTACTACAGGTGGCGTGATTACGTCTAGACTCATCTATGGTGCTGCAAATGGCATTGTTTCATTTTTTTCACTAGCGAATATCCCACTTGTACATGGAGGAGTTCTTCTTTGTCCACCCATCTGTTGGTGGACTTTTTGGTTACTTCCATATCTTGGCTATTGTAATACTGTGCAATGCAGATTTGCCTGCCTGTGTCTTTCCAATTCTCTCTTCTTAGTTTATAAGTGGAGTGGGCCTGCTGGATCATATGGTAGCTCAATGTTTACATTTTTAAGGCACTTCCATTCTGTTCTAGTTCGTGGCCCTTTCCAAGTTACGTCCCCCTTGAAGTTGAGGGTTTGCATTTCTCTACAACACCTTCAGCATTTATTGTTTGTAGTTTTCTTGCTGATGGTTATTCTGACAAGTGTGATCTGATACCTCTTTGTGGCTGAATTCGCACGTGCCTCATAATCCATTGAAATTGAGCTTGAAGGCATGTCCTTTTTATTTTTCAAGCTGTGATTACCCCTTAGTTCTTCAAAGTGTTCTCTTAAAGTATGTGTCACATTTTGAAATGTTTTGGCCATTACCTCCCTGAAGATATTTTGAGGGCAGGTTTCATTTACAGTTCTGCAGTACTTCTTCCTATGAAATGACCATTAGCACAGGCTTTAAAGCTGCTTTTGCAGGTAACTGCCAGAGGGCGGCAGCCTTTCTATGTTCCCCACCCTGGTAACTAGGGAAAAGCCCTTGCGGCCTGTGGTGTTTCTCGGTTATAAATTAGAGTGGAGTGTGCCCGGACCAACCCACACAAGCTGATGTCTCCTTACTTTTGTTGGATTTTTAATTTTAATTTTTATTTTTTATTGGAGTAGTTTTCCACTGTGTACGTGGACCACTTCTACTTTGTGCATTCCTCGGTGGATGGACATTTTCATTGCTTCCAAGTGTTGGCTATGGTAAATATTGTTGGAGTGCAGGATTGCCAGCCTGTGACTTTTTGATTCTCATTTTCTCAGGTGATAGGCCCAGCAGTGGTTGTGATTGACTGCCTGGTAGCACCGTTTTTCCCTTTTCAAAGCACCTTCTTTGTGTTTTCATTAGTGGCACTTACCACGTCCCCCTTAAAATCGAGGGTACACATTTCTCCACAATCGCTTCAGTATTTATTGTTTGCAGCATTTATGCTAATGGCCCTGCTGGCTGCTGTGAGCTGATAGGGTTTTGTAATTTGGGTTTGCATGACTTTGAAAATTCGTAAAACTCATCATTTTTCACCGCCGTTTTCTTTTCTGTTAAAAAAAGGAAACAATTGGGAGTACATTATAACTCTTGAAATTGTCTTCTTGGAAGGTTGCCCTCTTTTGAATTTTTTGGGCGATTTTCCACCTGAGACTTTTTTTAGAGAGCAGGTGTCATTTACCGAACTGCAAGTTTTGTGAATATTTAGTGACCTTTAGCAATGGTTTTAAAGCTCCTGTTGTGGGAAGTGACCTGAAGCAGGCAGCATTTCTCCATTCCCAAATCTGGGTAGTAGGGCAGCAGAGCCTTTCTGGAAGTCGTGTTCCTAGGTTGTAAATTACATTGGAATGTGCATGGAGAAAGCCCCATAAGTTTATATCTCATTATTTCTTCTTGGTTTTAAATTTTTTTTTTAATTTGGGTAAAGCTTAGAATATTGTTTGTCCTAGGTGTACACAATCTGGTTCATTTGTACATTATATATATCTATTCAACTACAGATCCTCTTCCCATGTAAAATGGTACAGAAGGTTCCGCAGACTTCCCTTGCTATATGGTCGGTCTTTTTGAGATATATAGATAATATGTGTTTGTATACATATAGTAACACTAATCTTAATTTATTCATTCCCCCCACCTTTCGTTTTAGATGAGCATAGTTTGTTTTCTAAATCTGTGAGTGTCTTTCTCTGTGCAAATATGTTCATTTGTGTCAGTTATTAGATAACACCTATAAGTGATATCATAGAATACAGGTCTGTTGCTTTCCAACTTACCTCATCTTTCATGATTCTCTGCAGACTCATTTGTGGTGCCTCAAAGAGCAATGGTTCGTTGTTTTCCATGACTAATATTCCATTGTGTACATGGAGCACTTCTTCTTTATCCATTCACCTGTTGTTGGGCATTTTGATTGCTTCACTGTCTTGGCTATTGTGAATAAGGCTGCAGTGCAGCTTTTGCGGCCTGTGTCTTCTCGATTCTTGTCTTCTCAGGTGAGAGGTCCATTGGTGCGCCTGCTGGATTGAATGGTACCTCCATTTTTACTTTTAAACACACCTCCTTTCTTTTCTCATTATTGGCTGTTACCCCTTTACGTCTCACCAGCAGGTAGAGGGTACACAGTTCTCTAAAACCCCTTCAGCACTTATTGTTTGTAGACTTTTTGCTGATGGTCAGTCGACAGGTGTAAGTTGAAACCTTTTGTAGATTAGATTGCATGGGTCTAACACACCCTGAGGTTGAGCTTTTATCCATTTTCCTTTTTTTTTTTTAAAGAGCGTGAGTAAAACATAACTCTTCATACTCTCTTCTTGAAACATCTGCCTGTTTTGAATTTTTTTGTCCATTCACTACTTCAGCACAATTTTTTAGGGCAGGTGTCCTTTACAGCCCTGAGTCCTTGTGAATGTTAAGTAACCATTAGCTGTGAGTTTAAAGCTGCTCTTGCAGGACACGGCCACAAGGTGGCAGCATTTCTTCTTTACCAAATTTGGTAACTGGGGAAACAGAGGCTTAATGGAAGTGGTGTTCTAGGTTGTAAATTAGAATGGAATGTGCCAGGAAAAAGCCCTTTAAGTTTATGTCTCATTACTTCTTGTTCATATTTATAATTTACTTTTTATTTTTTATCCCAGCAAATTTGATTACAATGGTTTGTTGGTTCTAGGTGTGCAAGATGTGGTTCTTTCACACATATACATGTATCTATTCTTCCTAGCATCCTTTTCCCATGTAGGTTATGCCACAAGGTTGAGTCGTCTTCTCCTGGTCTTCCGTACGTCTTTGGTGATTATATATTTCACATGGTTTGTATATCTCTGTTAACCCCAATATGGTAATGTATCCAATTATCATCCCTTTCTATTTGGTGAACCATAAGTTTTTTAATGAATCTGTGATTGCCTTTCTCTGTGGAAATATCTTCATTGGTATCAATTTTTAAGTAACTCCTAAAAGTGATATAATAGGATATGTGTCTTTTGCTTTCTCACTTACTACAGGTGGCGTGATTACGTCTAGACTCATCTATGGTGCTGCAAATGGCATTGTTTCATTTTTTTCACTAGCGAATATCCCACTTGTACATGGAGGAGTTCTTCTTTGTCCACCCATCTGTTGGTGGACTTTTTGGTTACTTCCATATCTTGGCTATTGTAATACTGTGCAATGCAGATTTGCCTGCCTGTGTCTTTCCAATTCTCTCTTCTTAGATTATAAGTGGAGTGGGCCTGCTGGATCATATGGTAGCTCAATGTTTACCTTTTTAAGGCACTTCCATTCTGTTCTAGTTCGTGGCCCTTTCCAAGTTACGTCCCCCTTGAAGTTGAGGGTTTGCATTTCTCTACAACACCTTCAGCATTTATTGTTTGTAGTTTTCTTGCTGATGGTTATTCTGACAAGTGTGATCTGATACCTCTTTGTGGCTGAATTCGCACGTGCCTCATAATCCATTGAAATTGAGCTTGAAGGCATGTCCTTTTTATTTTTCAAGCTGTGATTACCCCTTAGTTCTTCAAAGTGTTCTCTTAAAGTATGTGTCACATTTTGAAATGTTTTGGCCATTACCTCCCTGAAGATATTTTGAGGGCAGGTTTCATTTGCAGTTCTGCAGTACTTCTTCCTATGAAATGACCATTAGCACAGGCTTTAAAGCTGCTTTTGCAGGTAACTGCCAGAGGGTGGCAGCCTTTCTATGTTCCCCACCCTGGTAACTAGGGAAAAGCCCTTGCGGCCTGTGGTGTTTCTCGGTTATAAATTAGAGTGGAGTGTGCCCGGACCAACCCACAGAAGCTGATGTCTCCTTACTTTTGTTGGATTTTTAATTTTAATTTTTATTTTTTATTGGAGTAGTTTTCCACTGTGTACGTGGACCACTTCTACTCTGTGCATTCCTCGGTGGATGGACATTTTCATTGCTTCCAAGTGTTGGCTATGGTAAATATTGTTGGAGTGCAGGATTGCCAGCCTGTGACTTTTTGATTCTCATTTTCTCAGGTGATAGGCCCAGCAGTGGTTGTGATTGACTGACTGGTAGCACCGTTTTTCCCTTTTCAAAGCACCTTCTTTGTATTTTCATTAGTGGCACTTACCACGTCCCCCTTAAAATCGAGGGTACACATTTCTCCACAATCGCTTCAGTATTTATTGTTTGCAGCATTTATGCTAATGGCCCTGCTGGCTGCTGTGAGCTGATAGGGTTTTGTAATTTGGGTTTGCATGGCTTTGAAAATTCGTAAAACTCATCATTTTTCACCGCCGTTTTCTTTTCTGTTAAAAAAAGGAAACAATTGGGAGTACATTATAACTCTTGAAATTGTCTTCTTGGAAGGTTGCCCTCTTTTGAATTTTTTGGGCGATTTTCCACCTGAGACTTTTTTTAGAGAGCAGGTGTCATTTACCGAACTGCAAGTTTTGTGAATATTTAGTGACCTTTAGCAATGGTTTTAAAGCTCCTGTTGTGGGAAGTGACCTGAAGCAGGCAGCATTTCTCCATTCCCAAATCTGGGTAGTAGGGCAGCAGAGCCTTTCTGGAAGTCGTGTTCCTAGGTTGTAAATTACATTGGAATGTGCATGGAGAAAGCCCCATAAGTTTATATCTCATTATTTCTTCTTGGTTTTAAATTTTTTTTTTAATTTGGGTAAAGCTTAGAATATTGTTTGTCCTAGGTGTACACAATCTGGTTCATTTGTACATTATATATATCTATTCAACTACAGATCCTCTTCCCATGTAAAATGGTACAGAAGGTTCCGCAGACTTCCCTTGCTATATGGTCGGTCTTTTTGAGATATATAGATAATATGTGTTTGTATACATATAGTAACACTAATCTTAATTTATTCATTCCCCCCACCTTTCGTTTTAGATGAGCATAGTTTGTTTTCTAAATCTGTGAGTGTCTTTCTCTGTGCAAATATGTTCATTTGTGTCAGTTATTAGATAACACCTATAAGTGATATCATAGAATACAGGTCTGTTGCTTTCCAACTTACCTCATCTTTCATGATTCTCTGCAGACTCATTTGTGGTGCCTCAAAGAGCAATGGTTCGTTGTTTTCCATGACTAATATTCCATTGTGTACATGGAGCACTTCTTCTTTATCCATTCACCTGTTGTTGGGCATTTTGATTGCTTCACTGTCTTGGCTATTGTGAATAAGGCTGCAGTGCAGCTTTTGCGGCCTGTGTCTTCTCGATTCTTGTCTTCTCAGGTGAGAGGTCCATTGGTGCGCCTGCTGGATTGAATGGTACCTCCATTTTTACTTTTAAACACACCTCCTTTCTTTTCTCATTATTGGCTGTTACCCCTTTACGTCTCACCAGCAGGTAGAGGGTACACAGTTCTCTAAAACCCCTTCAGCACTTATTGTTTGTAGACTTTTTGCTGATGGTCAGTCTACTGGTGTATGTTGAAACCTTTTGTAGATTAGATTGCATGGGTCTAACACACCCTGAGGTTGAGCTTTTATCCATTTTCCTTTTTTTTTTTTAAAGAGTGTGAGTAAAACATAACTCTTCATACTCTCTTCTTGAAACATCTGCCTGTTTTGAATTTTTTTGTCCATTCACTACTTCAGCACAATTTTTTAGGGCAGGTGTCCTTTACAGCCCTGAGTCCTTGTGAATGTTAAGTAACCATTAGCTGTGAGTTTAAAGCTGCTCTTGCAGGACACGGCCACAAGGTGGCAGCATTTCTTCTTTACCAAATTTGGTAACTGGGGAAACAGAGGCTTAATGGAAGTGGTGTTCTAGGTTGTAAATTAGAATGGAATGTGCCAGGAAAAAGCCCTTTAAGTTTATGTCTCATTACTTCTTGTTCATATTTATAATTTACTTTTTATTTTTTATCCCAGCAAATTTGATTACAATGGTTTGTTGGTTCTAGGTGTGCAAGATGTGGTTCTTTCACACATATACATGTATCTATTCTTCCTAGCATCCTTTTCCCATGTAGGTTATGCCACAAGGTTGAGTAGTCTTCTCCTGGTCTTCCGTACGTCTTTGGTGATTATATATTTCACATGGTTTGTATATCTCTGTTAACCCCAATATGGTAATGTATCCAATTATCATCCCTTTCTATTTGGTGAACCATAAGTTTTTTAATGAATCTGTGATTGCCTTTCTCTGTGGAAATATCTTCATTGGTATCAATTTTTAAGTAACTCCTAAAAGTGATATAATAGGATATGTGTCTTTTGCTTTCTCACTTACTACAGGTGGCGTGATTACGTCTAGACTCATCTATGGTGCTGCAAATGGCATTGTTTCATTTTTTTCACTAGCGAATATCCCACTTGTACATGGAGGAGTTCTTCTTTGTCCACCCATCTGTTGGTGGACTTTTTGGTTACTTCCATATCTTGGCTATTGTAATACTGTGCAATGCAGATTTGCCTGCCTGTGTCTTTCCAATTCTCTCTTCTTAGATTATAAGTGGAGTGGGCCTGCTGGATCATATGGTAGCTCAATGTTTACCTTTTTAAGGCACTTCCATTCTGTTCTAGTTCGTGGCCCTTTCCAAGTTACGTCCCCCTTGAAGTTGAGGGTTTGCATTTCTCTACAACACCTTCAGCATTTATTGTTTGTAGTTTTCTTGCTGATGGTTATTCTGACAAGTGTGATCTGATACCTCTTTGTGGCTGAATTCGCACGTGCCTCATAATCCATTGAAATTGAGCTTGAAGGCATGTCCTTTTTATTTTTCAAGCTGTGATTACCCCTTAGTTCTTCAAAGTGTTCTCTTAAAGTATGTGTCACATTTTGAAATGTTTTGGCCATTACCTCCCTGAAGATATTTTGAGGGCAGGTTTCATTTGCAGTTCTGCAGTACTTCTTCCTATGAAATGACCATTAGCACAGGCTTTAAAGCTGCTTTTGCAGGTAACTGCCAGAGGGTGGCAGCCTTTCTATGTTCCCCACCCTGGTAACTAGGGAAAAGCCCTTGCGGCCTGTGGTGTTTCTCGGTTATAAATTAGAGTGGAGTGTGCCCGGACCAACCCACAGAAGCTGATGTCTCCTTACTTTTGTTGGATTTTTAATTTTAATTTTTATTTTTTATTGGAGTAGTTTTCCACTGTGTACGTGGACCACTTCTACTCTGTGCATTCCTCGGTGGATGGACATTTTCATTGCTTCCAAGTGTTGGCTATGGTAAATATTGTTGGAGTGCAGGATTGCCAGCCTGTGACTTTTTGATTCTCATTTTCTCAGGTGATAGGCCCAGCAGTGGTTGTGATTGACTGACTGGTAGCACCGTTTTTCCCTTTTCAAAGCACCTTCTTTGTATTTTCATTAGTGGCACTTACCACGTCCCCCTTAAAATCGAGGGTACACATTTCTCCACAATCGCTTCAGTATTTATTGTTTGCAGCATTTATGCTAATGGCCCTGCTGGCTGCTGTGAGCTGATAGGGTTTTGTAATTTGGGTTTGCATGGCTTTGAAAATTCGTAAAACTCATCATTTTTCACCGCCGTTTTCTTTTCTGTTAAAAAAAGGAAACAATTGGGAGTACATTATAACTCTTGAAATTGTCTTCTTGGAAGGTTGCCCTCTTTTGAATTTTTTGGGCGATTTTCCACCTGAGACTTTTTTTAGAGAGCAGGTGTCATTTACCGAACTGCAAGTTTTGTGAATATTTAGTGACCTTTAGCAATGGTTTTAAAGCTCCTGTTGTGGGAAGTGACCTGAAGCAGGCAGCATTTCTCCATTCCCAAATCTGGGTAGTAGGGCAGCAGAGCCTTTCTGGAAGTCGTGTTCCTAGGTTGTAAATTACATTGGAATGTGCATGGAGAAAGCCCCATAAGTTTATATCTCATTATTTCTTCTTGGTTTTAATTTTTTTTTTAATTGGGGTAAAGCTTAGAATATTGTTTGTCCTAGGTGTACACAATCTGGTTCATTTGTACATTATATATATCTATTCAACTACAGATTCTCTTCCCATGTAAAATGGTACAGAAGGTTCCGCAGACTTCCCTTGCTATATGGTCGGTCTTTTTGAGATATATAGATAATATGTGTTTGTATACATATAGTAACACTAATCTTAATTTATTCATTCCCCCCACCTTTCGTTTTAGATGAGCATAGTTTGTTTTCTAAATCTGTGAGTGTCTTTCTCTGTGCAAATATGTTCATTTGTGTCAGTTATTAGATAACGCCTATAAGTGATATCATAGAATACAGGTCTGTTGCTTTCCAACTTACCTCATCTTTCATGATTCTCTGCAGACTCATTTGTGGTGCCTCAAAGAGCAATGGTTCGTTGTTTTCCATGACTAATATTCCATTGTGTACATGGAGCACTTCTTCTTTATCCATTCACCTGTTGTTGGACATTTTGATTGCTTCACTGTCTTGGCTATTGTGAATAAGGCTGCAGTGCAGCTTTTGCGGCCTGTGTCTTCTCGATTCTTGTCTTCTCAGGTGAGAGGTCCATTGGTGCGCCTGCTGGATTGAATGGTACCTCCATTTTTACTTTTAAACACAGCTCCTTTCTTTTCTCATTATTGGCTGTTACCCCTTTACGTCTCACCAGCAGGTAGAGGGTACACAGTTCTCTAAAACCCCTTCAGCACTTATTGTTTGTAGACTTTTTGCTGATGGTCAGTCGACTGGTGTAAGTTGAAACCTTTTGTAGATTAGATTGCATGGGTCTAACACACCCTGAGGTTGAGCTTTTATCCATTTTCCTTTTTTTTTTTAAAGAGCGTGAGTAAACATAACTCTTCATACTCTCTTCTTGAAACATCTGCCTGTTTTGAATTTTTTTGTCCATTCACTACTTCAGCACAATTTTTTAGGGCAGGTGTCCTTTACAGCCCTGAGTCCTTGTGAATGTTAAGTAACCATTAGCTGTGAGTTTAAAGCTGCCTTTGCAGGACACGGCCACAAGGTGGCAGCATTTCTTCTTTACCAAATTTGGTAACTGGGGAAACAGAGGCTTAATGGAAGTGGTGTTCTAGGTTGTAAATTAGAATGGAATGTGCCAGGAAAAAGCCCTTTAAGTTTATGTCTCATTACTTCTTGTTCATATTTATAATTTACTTTTTATTTTTTATCCCAGCAAATTTGATTACAATGGTTTGTTGGTTCTAGGTGTGCAAGATGTGGTTCTTTCACACATATACATGTATCTATTCTTCCTAGCATCCTTTTCCCATGTAGGTTATGCCACAAGGTTGAGTCGTCTTCTCCTGGTCTTCCGTACGTCTTTGGTGATTATATATTTCACATG
Organism: Balaenoptera physalus; assembly: GCF_965194825.1. Lineage (NCBI taxonomy): Eukaryota > Metazoa > Chordata > Mammalia > Artiodactyla > Balaenopteridae > Balaenoptera > Balaenoptera physalus. The sequence continues at coordinate 35,069 of NW_028124834.1, read as the reverse complement.
GTTTGTATATCTCTGTTAACCCCAATATGGTAATGTATCCAATTATCATCCCTTTCTATTTGGTGAACCATAAGTTTTTTAATGAATCTGTGATTGCCTTTCTCTGTGGAAATATCTTCATTGGTATCAATTTTTAAGTAACTCCTAAAAGTGATATAATAGGATATGTGTCTTTTGCTTTCTCAATTACTACAGGTGGCGTGATTACGTCTAGACTCATCTATGGTGCTGCAAATGGCATTGTTTCATTTTTTTCACTAGCGAATATCCCACTTGTACATGGAGGAGTTCTTCTTTGTCCACCCATCTGTTGGTGGACTTTTTGGTTACTTCCATATCTTGGCTATTGTAATACTGTGCAATGCAGATTTGCCTGCCTGTGTCTTTCCAATTCTCTCTTCTTAGATTATAAGTGGAGTGGGCCTGCTGGATCATATGGTAGCTCAATGTTTACCTTTTTAAGGCACTTCCATTCTGTTCTAGTTCGTGGCCCTTTCCAAGTTACGTCCCCCTTGAAGTTGAGGGTTTGCATTTCTCTACAACACCTTCAGCATTTATTGTTTGTAGTTTTCTTGCTGATGGTTATTCTGACAAGTGTGATCTGATACCTCTTTGTGGCTGAATTCGCACGTGCCTCATAATCCATTGAAATTGAGCTTGAAGGCATGTCCTTTTTATTTTTCAAGCTGTGATTACCCCTTAGTTCTTCAAAGTGTTCTCTTAAAGTATGTGTCACATTTTGAAATGTTTTGGCCATTACCTCCCTGAAGATATTTTGAGGGCAGGTTTCATTTGCAGTTCTGCAGTACTTCTTCCTATGAAATGACCATTAGCACAGGCTTTAAAGCTGCTTTTGCAGGTAACTGCCAGAGGGTGGCAGCCTTTCTATGTTCCCCACCCTGGTAACTAGGGAAAAGCCCTTGCGGCCTGTGGTGTTTCTCGGTTATAAATTAGAGTGGAGTGTGCCCGGACCAACCCACAGAAGCTGATGTCTCCTTACTTTTGTTGGATTTTTAATTTTAATTTTTATTTTTTATTGGAGTAGTTTTCCACTGTGTACGTGGACCACTTCTACTCTGTGCATTCCTCGGTGGACGGACATTTTCATTGCTTCCAAGTGTTGGCTATGGTAAATATTGTTGGAGTGCAGGATTGCCAGCCTGTGACTTTTTGATTCTCATTTTCTCAGGTGATAGGCCCAGCAGTGGTTGTGATTGACTGACTGGTAGCACCGTTTTTCCCTTTTCAAAGCACCTTCTTTGTATTTTCATTAGTGGCACTTACCACGTCCCCCTTAAAATCGAGGGTACACATTTCTCCACAATCGCTTCAGTATTTATTGTTTGCAGCATTTATGCTAATGGCCCTGCTGGCTGCTGTGAGCTGATAGGGTTTTGTAATTTGGGTTTGCATGGCTTTGAAAATTCGTAAAACTCATCATTTTTCACCGCCGTTTTCTTTTCTGTTAAAAAAAGGAAACAATTGGGAGTACATTATAACTCTTGAAATTGTCTTCTTGGAAGGTTGCCCTCTTTTGAATTTTTTGGGCGATTTTCCACCTGAGACTTTTTTTAGAGAGCAGGTGTCATTTACCGAACTGCAAGTTTTGTGAATATTTAGTGACCTTTAGCAATGGTTTTAAAGCTCCTGTTGTGGGAAGTGACCTGAAGCAGGCAGCATTTCTCCATTCCCAAATCTGGGTAGTAGGGCAGCAGAGCCTTTCTGGAAGTCGTGTTCCTAGGTTGTAAATTACATTGGAATGTGCATGGAGAAAGCCCCATAAGTTTATATCTCATTATTTCTTCTTGGTTTTAATTTTTTTTTTAATTGGGGTAAAGCTTAGAATATTGTTTGTCCTAGGTGTACACAATCTGGTTCATTTGTACATTATATATATCTATTCAACTACAGATTCTCTTCCCATGTAAAATGGTACAGAAGGTTCCGCAGACTTCCCTTGCTATATGGTCGGTCTTTTTGAGATATATAGATAATATGTGTTTGTATACATATAGTAACACTAATCTTAATTTATTCATTCCCCCCACCTTTCGTTTTAGATGAGCATAGTTTGTTTTCTAAATCTGTGAGTGTCTTTCTCTGTGCAAATATGTTCATTTGTGTCAGTTATTAGATAACGCCTATAAGTGATATCATAGAATACAGGTCTGTTGCTTTCCAACTTACCTCATCTTTCATGATTCTCTGCAGACTCATTTGTGGTGCCTCAAAGAGCAATGGTTCGTTGTTTTCCATGACTAATATTCCATTGTGTACATGGAGCACTTCTTCTTTATCCATTCACCTGTTGTTGGACATTTTGATTGCTTCACTGTCTTGGCTATTGTGAATAAGGCTGCAGTGCAGCTTTTGCGGCCTGTGTCTTCTCGATTCTTGTCTTCTCAGGTGAGAGGTCCATTGGTGCGCCTGCTGGATTGAATGGTACCTCCATTTTTACTTTTAAACACAGCTCCTTTCTTTTCTCATTATTGGCTGTTACCCCTTTACGTCTCACCAGCAGGTAGAGGGTACACAGTTCTCTAAAACCCCTTCAGCACTTATTGTTTGTAGACTTTTTGCTGATGGTCAGTCGACTGGTGTAAGTTGAAACCTTTTGTAGATTAGATTGCATGGGTCTAACACACCCTGAGGTTGAGCTTTTATCCATTTTCCTTTTTTTTTTTAAAGAGCGTGAGTAAACATAACTCTTCATACTCTCTTCTTGAAACATCTGCCTGTTTTGAATTTTTTTGTCCATTCACTACTTCAGCACAATTTTTTAGGGCAGGTGTCCTTTACAGCCCTGAGTCCTTGTGAATGTTAAGTAACCATTAGCTGTGAGTTTAAAGCTGCCTTTGCAGGACACGGCCACAAGGTGGCAGCATTTCTTCTTTACCAAATTTGGTAACTGGGGAAACAGAGGCTTAATGGAAGTGGTGTTCTAGGTTGTAAATTAGAATGGAATGTGCCAGGAAAAAGCCCTTTAAGTTTATGTCTCATTACTTCTTGTTCATATTTATAATTTACTTTTTATTTTTTATCCCAGCAAATTTGATTACAATGGTTTGTTGGTTCTAGGTGTGCAAGATGTGGTTCTTTCACACATATACATGTATCTATTCTTCCTAGCATCCTTTTCCCATGTAGGTTATGCCACAAGGTTGAGTCGTCTTCTCCTGGTCTTCCGTACGTCTTTGGTGATTATATATTTCACATGGTTTGTATATCTCTGTTAACCCCAATATGGTAATGTATCCAATTATCATCCCTTTCTATTTGGTGAACCATAAGTTTTTTAATGAATCTGTGATTGCCTTTCTCTGTGGAAATATCTTCATTGGTATCAATTTTTAAGTAACTCCTAAAAGTGATATAATAGGATATGTGTCTTTTGCTTTCTCAATTACTACAGGTGGCGTGATTACGTCTAGACTCATCTATGGTGCTGCAAATGGCATTGTTTCATTTTTTTCACTAGCGAATATCCCACTTGTACATGGAGGAGTTCTTCTTTGTCCACCCATCTGTTGGTGGACTTTTTGGTTACTTCCATATCTTGGCTATTGTAATACTGTGCAATGCAGATTTGCCTGCCTGTGTCTTTCCAATTCTCTCTTCTTAGATTATAAGTGGAGTGGGCCTGCTGGATCATATGGTAGCTCAATGTTTACCTTTTTAAGGCACTTCCATTCTGTTCTAGTTCGTGGCCCTTTCCAAGTTACGTCCCCCTTGAAGTTGAGGGTTTGCATTTCTCTACAACACCTTCAGCATTTATTGTTTGTAGTTTTCTTGCTGATGGTTATTCTGACAAGTGTGATCTGATACCTCTTTGTGGCTGAATTCGCACGTGCCTCATAATCCATTGAAATTGAGCTTGAAGGCATGTCCTTTTTATTTTTCAAGCTGTGATTACCCCTTAGTTCTTCAAAGTGTTCTCTTAAAGTATGTGTCACATTTTGAAATGTTTTGGCCATTACCTCCCTGAAGATATTTTGAGGGCAGGTTTCATTTACAGTTCTGCAGTACTTCTTCCTATGAAATGACCATTAGCACAGGCTTTAAAGCTGCTTTTGCAGGTAACTGCCAGAGGGCGGCAGCCTTTCTATGTTCCCCACCCTGGTAACTAGGGAAAAGCCCTTGCGGCCTGTGGTGTTTCTCGGTTATAAATTAGAGTGGAGTGTGCCCGGACCAACCCACACAAGCTGATGTCTCCTTACTTTTGTTGGATTTTTAATTTTAATTTTTATTTTTCATTGGAGTAGTTTTCCACTGTGTACGTGGACCACTTCTACTCTGTGCATTCCTCGGTGGACGGACATTTTCATTGCTTCCAAGTGTTGGCTCTGGTAAATATTGTTGGAGTGCAGGATTGCCAGCCTGTGACTTTTTGATTCTCATTTTCTCAGGTGATAGGCCCAGCAGTGGTTGTGATTGACTGACTGGTAGCACCGTTTTTCCCTTTTCAGAGCACCTTCTTTGTGTTTTCATTAGTGGCACTTACCACGTCCCCCTTAAAATCGAGGGTACACATTTCTCCACAATCGCTTCAGTATTTATTGTTTGCAGCATTTATGCTAATGGCCCTGCAGGCTGCTGTGAGCTGATAGGGTTTTGTAATTTGGGTTTGCATGGCTTTGAAAATTCGTAAAACTCATCATTTTTCACCGCCGTTTTCTTTTCTGTTAAAAAAAGGAAACAATTGGGAGTACATTATAACTCTTGAAATTGTCTTCTTGGAAGGTTGCCCTCTTTTGAATTTTTTGGGCGATTTTCCACCTGAGACTTTTTTTAGAGAGCAGGTGTCATTTACCGAACTGCAAGTTTTGTGAATATTTAGTGACCTTTAGCAATGGTTTTAAAGCTCCTGTTGTGGGAAGTGACCTGAAGCAGGCAGCATTTCTCCATTCCCAAATCTGGGTAGTAGGGCAGCAGAGCCTTTCTGGAAGTCGTGTTCCTAGGTTGTAAATTACATTGGAATGTGCATGGAGAAAGCCCCATAAGTTTATATCTCATTATTTCTTCTTGGTTTTAAATTTTTTTTTTAATTGGGGTAAAGCTTAGAATATTGTTTGTCCTAGGTGTACACAATCTGGTTCATTTGTACATTATATATATCTATTCAACTACAGATCCTCTTCCCATGTAAAATGGTACAGAAGGTTCCGCAGACTTCCCTTGCTATATGGTCGGTCTTTTTGAGATATATAGATAATATGTGTTTGTATACATATAGTAACACTAATCTTAATTTATTCATTCCCCCCACCTTTCGTTTTAGATGAGCATAGTTTGTTTTCTAAATCTGTGAGTGTCTTTCTCTGTGCAAATATGTTCATTTGTGTCAGTTATTAGATAACGCCTATAAGTGATATCATAGAATACAGGTCTGTTGCTTTCCAACTTACCTCATCTTTCATGATTCTCTGCAGACTCATTTGTGGTGCCTCAAAGAGCAATGGTTCGTTGTTTTCCATGACTAATATTCCATTGTGTACATGGAGCACTTCTTCTTTATCCATTCACCTGTTGTTGGACATTTTGATTGCTTCACTGTCTTGGCTATTGTGAATAAGGCTGCACTGCAGCTTTTGCGGCCTGTGTCTTCTCGATTCTTGTCTTCTCAGGTGAGAGGTCCATTGGTGCGCCTGCTGGATTGAATGGTACCTCCATTTTTACTTTTAAACACAGCTCCTTTCTTTTCTCATTATTGGCTGTTACCCCTTTACGTCTCACCAGCAGGTAGAGGGTACACAGTTCTCTAAAACCCCTTCAGCACTTATTGTTTGTAGACTTTTTGCTGATGGTCAGTCGACTGGTGTAAGTTGAAACCTTTTGTAGATTGGATAGCATGGGTCTAACACACCCTGAGGTTGAGCTTTTATCCATTTTCCTTTTTTTTTTAAAAGAGCGTGAGTAAAACATAACTCTTCATACTCTCTTCTTGAAACATCTGCCTGTTTTGAATTTTTTTGTCCATTCACTACTTCAGCACAATTTTTTAGGGCAGGTGTCCTTTACAGCCCTGAGTCCTTGTGAATGTTAAGTAACCATTAGCTGTGAGTTTAAAGCTGCTCTTGCAGGACACGGCCACAAGGTGGCAGCATTTCTTCTTTACCAAATTTGGTAACTGGGGAAACAGAGGCTTAATGGAAGTGGTGTTCTAGGTTGTAAATTAGAATGGAATGTGCCAGGAAAAAGCCCTTTAAGTTTATGTCTCATTACTTCTTGTTCATATTTATAATTTACTTTTTATTTTTTATCCCAGCAAATTTGATTACAATGGTTTGTTGGTTCTAGGTGTGCAAGATGTGGTTGTTTCACACATATACATGTCTCTATTTTTCCTAGCATCCTTTTCCCATGTAGGTTATGCCACAAGGTTGAGTAGTCTTCTCCTGGTCTTCCGTACGTCTTTGGTGATTATATATTTCACATGGTTTGTATATCTCTGTTAACCCCAATATGGTAATGTATCCAATTATCATCCCTTTCTATTTGGTGAACCATAAGTTTTTTAATGAATCTGTGATTGCCTTTCTCTGTGGAAATATCTTCATTGGTATCAATTTTTAAGTAACTCCTAAAAGTGATATAATAGGATATGTGTCTTTTGCTTTCTCAATTACTACAGGTGGCGTGATTACGTCTAGACTCATCTATGGTGCTGCAAATGGCATTGTTTCATTTTTTTCACTAGCGAATATCCCACTTGTACATGGAGGAGTTCTTCTTTGTCCACCCATCTGTTGGTGGACTTTTTGGTTACTTCCATATCTTGGCTATTGTAATACTGTGCAATGCAGATTTGCCTGCCTGTGTCTTTCCAATTCTCTCTTCTTAGATTATAAGTGGAGTGGGCCTGCTGGATCATATGGTAGCTCAATGTTTACCTTTTTAAGGCACTTTCATTCTGTTCTAGTTCGTGGCCCTTTCCAAGTTACTTCCCCCTTGAAGTTGAGGGTTTGCATTTCTCTACAACACCTTCAGCATTTATTGTTTGTAGTTTTCTTGCTGATGGTTATTCTGACAAGTGTGATCTGATACCTCTTTGTGGCTGAATTCGCACGTGCCTCATAATCCATTGAAATTGAGCTTGAAGGCATGTCCTTTTTATTTTTCAAGCTGTGATTACCCCTTAGTTCTTCAAAGTGTTCTCTTAAAGTATGTGTCACATTTTGAAATGTTTTGGCCATTACCTCCCTGAAGATATTTTGAGGGCAGGTTTCATTTACAGTTCTGCAGTACTTCTTCCTATGAAATGACCATTAGCACAGGCTTTAAAGCTGCTTTTGCAGGTAACTGCCAGAGGGCGGCAGCCTTTCTATGTTCCCCACCCTGGTAACTAGGGAAAAGCCCTTGCGGCCTGTGGTGTTTCTCGGTTATAAATTAGAGTGGAGTGTGCCCGGACCAACCCACACAAGCTGATGTCTCCTTACTTTTGTTGGATTTTTAATTTTAATTTTTATTTTTCATTGGAGTAGTTTTCCACTGTGTACGTGGACCACTTCTACTCTGTGCATTCCTCGGTGGACGGACATTTTCATTGCTTCCAAGTGTTGGCTCTGGTAAATATTGTTGGAGTGCAGGATTGCCAGCCTGTGACTTTTTGATTCTCATTTTCTCAGGTGATAGGCCCAGCAGTGGTTGTGATTGACTGACTGGTAGCACCGTTTTTCCCTTTTCAAAGCACCTTCTTTGTGTTTTCAATAGTGGCACTTACCACGTCCCCCTTAAAATCGAGGGTACACATTTCTCCACAATCGCTTCAGTATTTATTGTTTGCAGCATTTATGCTAATGGCCCTGCAGGCTGCTGTGAGCTGATAGGGTTTTGTAATTTGGGTTTGCATGGCTTTGAAAATTCGTAAAACTCATCATTTTTCACCGCCGTTTTCTTTTCTGTTAAAAAAAGGAAACAATTGGGAGTACATTATAACTCTTGAAATTGTCTTCTTGGAAGGTTGCCCTCTTTTGAATTTTTTGGGCGATTTTCCACCTGAGACTTTTTTTAGAGAGCAGGTGTCATTTACCGAACTGCAAGTTTTGTGAATATTTAGTGACCTTTAGCAATGGTTTTAAAGCTCCTGTTGTGGGAAGTGACCTGAAGCAGGCAGCATTTCTCCATTCCCAAATCTGGGTAGTAGGGCAGCAGAGCCTTTCTGGAAGTCGTGTTCCTAGGTTGTAAATTACATTGGAATGTGCATGGAGAAAGCCCCATAAGTTTATATCTCATTATTTCTTCTTGGTTTTAAATTTTTTTTTTAATTGGGGTAAAGCTTAGAATATTGTTTGTCCTAGGTGTACACAATCTGGTTCATTTGTACATTATATATATCTATTCAACTACAGATCCTCTTCCCATGTAAAATGGTACAGAAGGTTCCGCAGACTTCCCTTGCTATATGGTCGGTCTTTTTGAGATATATAGATAATATGTGTTTGTATACATATAGTAAGACTAATCTTAATTTATTCATTCCCCCCACCTTTCGTTTTAGATGAGCATAGTTTGTTTTCTAAATCTGTGAGTGTCTTTCTCTGTGCAAATATGTTCATTTGTGTCAGTTATTAGATAACGCCTATAAGTGATATCATAGAATACAGGTCTGTTGCTTTCCAACTTACCTCATCTTTCATGATTCTCTGCAGACTCATTTGTGGTGCCTCAAAGAGCAATGGTTCGTTGTTTTCCATGACTAATATTCCATTGTGTACATGGAGCACTTCTTCTTTATCCATTCACCTGTTGTTGGACATTTTGATTGCTTCACTGTCTTGGCTATTGTGAATAAGGCTGCACTGCAGCTTTTGCGGCCTGTGTCTTCTCGATTCTTGTCTTCTCAGGTGAGAGGTCCATTGGTGCGCCTGCTGGATTGAATGGTACCTCCATTTTTACTTTTAAACACAGCTCCTTTCTTTTCTCATTATTGGCTGTTACCCCTTTACGTCTCACCAGCAGGTAGAGGGTACACAGTTCTCTAAAACCCCTTCAGCACTTATTGTTTGTAGACTTTTTGCTGATGGTCAGTCGACTGGTGTAAGTTGAAACCTTTTGTAGATTGGATAGCATGGGTCTAACACACCCTGAGGTTGAGCTTTTATCCATTTTCCTTTTTTTTTTAAAAGAGCGTGAGTAAAACATAACTCTTCATACTCTCTTCTTGAAACATCTGCCTGTTTTGAATTTTTTGGTCCATTCACTACTTCAGCACAATTTTTTAGGGCAGGTGTCCTTTACAGCCCTGAGTCCTTGTGAATGTTAAGTAACCATTAGCTGTGAGTTTAAAGCTGCTCTTGCAGGACACGGCCACAAGGTGGCAGCATTTCTTCTTTACCAAATTTGGTAACTGGGGAAACAGAGGCTTAATGGAAGTGGTGTTCTAGGTTGTAAATTAGAATGGAATGTGCCAGGAAAAAGCCCTTTAAGTTTATGTCTCATTACTTCTTGTTCATATTTATAATTTACTTTTTATTTTTTATCCCAGCAAATTTGATTACAATGGTTTGTTGGTTCTAGGTGTGCAAGATGTGGTTGTTTCACACATATACATGTCTCTATTTTTCCTAGCATCCTTTTCCCATGTAGGTTATGCCACAAGGTTGAGTAGTCTTCTCCTGGTCTTCCGTACGTCTTTGGTGATTATATATTTCACATGGTTTGTATATCTCTGTTAACCCCAATATGGTAATGTATCCAATTATCATCCCTTTCTATTTGGTGAACCATAAGTTTTTTAATGAATCTGTGATTGCCTTTCTCTGTGGAAATATCTTCATTGGTATCAATTTTTAAGTAACTCCTAAAAGTGATATAATAGGATATGTGTCTTTTGCTTTCTCAATTACTACAGGTGGCGTGATTACGTCTAGACTCATCTATGGTGCTGCAAATGGCATTGTTTCATTTTTTTCACTAGCGAATATCCCACTTGTACATGGAGGAGTTCTTCTTTGTCCACCCATCTGTTGGTGGACTTTTTGGTTACTTCCATATCTTGGCTATTGTAATACTGTGCAATGCAGATTTGCCTGCCTGTGTCTTTCCAATTCTCTCTTCTTAGATTATAAGTGGAGTGGGCCTGCTGGATCATATGGTAGCTCAATGTTTACCTTTTTAAGGCACTTTCATTCTGTTCTAGTTCGTGGCCCTTTCCAAGTTACTTCCCCCTTGAAGTTGAGGGTTTGCATTTCTCTACAACACCTTCAGCATTTATTGTTTGTAGTTTTCTTGCTGATGGTTATTCTGACAAGTGTGATCTGATACCTCTTTGTGGCTGAATTCGCACGTGCCTCATAATCCATTGAAATTGAGCTTGAAGGCATGTCCTTTTTATTTTTCAAGCTGTGATTACCCCTTAGTTCTTCAAAGTGTTCTCTTAAAGTATGTGTCACATTTTGAAATGTTTTGGCCATTACCTCCCTGAAGATATTTTGAGGGCAGGTTTCATTTACAGTTCTGCAGTACTTCTTCCTATGAAATGACCATTAGCACAGGCTTTAAAGCTGCTTTTGCAGGTAACTGCCAGAGGGCGGCAGCCTTTCTATGTTCCCCACCCTGGTAACTAGGGAAAAGCCCTTGCGGCCTGTGGTGTTTCTCGGTTATAAATTAGAGTGGAGTGTGCCCGGACCAACCCACACAAGCTGATGTCTCCTTACTTTTGTTGGATTTTTAATTTTAATTTTTATTTTTCATTGGAGTAGTTTTCCACTGTGTACGTGGACCACTTCTACTCTGTGCATTCCTCGGTGGACGGACATTTTCATTGCTTCCAAGTGTTGGCTCTGGTAAATATTGTTGGAGTGCAGGATTGCCAGCCTGTGACTTTTTGATTCTCATTTTCTCAGGTGATAGGCCCAGCAGTGGTTGTGATTGACTGACTGGTAGCACCGTTTTTCCCTTTTCAAAGCACCTTCTTTGTGTTTTCATTAGTGGCACTTACCACGTCCCCCTTAAAATCGAGGGTACACATTTCTCCACAATCGCTTCAGTATTTATTGTTTGCAGCATTTATGCTAATGGCCCTGCAGGCTGCTGTGAGCTGATAGGGTTTTGTAATTTGGGTTTGCATGGCTTTGAAAATTCGTAAAACTCATCATTTTTCACCGCCGTTTTCTTTTCTGTTAAAAAAAGGAAACAATTGGGAGTACATTATAACTCTTGAAATTGTCTTCTTGGAAGGTTGCCCTCTTTTGAATTTTTTGGGCGATTTTCCACCTGAGACTTTTTTTAGAGAGCAGGTGTCATTTACCGAACTGCAAGTTTTGTGAATATTTAGTGACCTTTAGCAATGGTTTTAAAGCTCCTGTTGTGGGAAGTGACCTGAAGCAGGCAGCATTTCTCCATTCCCAAATCTGGGTAGTAGGGCAGCAGAGCCTTTCTGGAAGTCGTGTTCCTAGGTTGTAAATTACATTGGAATGTGCATGGAGAAAGCCCCATAAGTTTATATCTCATTATTTCTTCTTGGTTTTAAATTTTTTTTTTAATTGGGGTAAAGCTTAGAATATTGTTTGTCCTAGGTGTACACAATCTGGTTCATTTGTACATTATATATATCTATTCAACTACAGATCCTCTTCCCATGTAAAATGGTACAGAAGGTTCCGCAGACTTCCCTTGCTATATGGTCGGTCTTTTTGAGATATATAGATAATATGTGTTTGTATACATATAGTAACACTAATCTTAATTTATTCATTCCCCCCACCTTTCGTTTTAGATGAGCATAGTTTGTTTTCTAAATCTGTGAGTGTCTTTCTCTGTGCAAATATGTTCATTTGTGTCAGTTATTAGATAACGCCTATAAGTGATATCATAGAATACAGGTCTGTTGCTTTCCAACTTACCTCATCTTTCATGATTCTCTGCAGACTCATTTGTGGTGCCTCAAAGAGCAATGGTTCGTTGTTTTCCATGACTAATATTCCATTGTGTACATGGAGCACTTCTTCTTTATCCATTCACCTGTTGTTGGACATTTTGATTGCTTCACTGTCTTGGCTATTGTGAATAAGGCTGCACTGCAGCTTTTGCGGCCTGTGTCTTCTCGATTCTTGTCTTCTCAGGTGAGAGGTCCATTGGTGCGCCTGCTGGATTGAATGGTACCTCCATTTTTACTTTTAAACACAGCTCCTTTCTTTTCTCATTATTGGCTGTTACCCCTTTACGTCTCACCAGCAGGTAGAGGGTACACAGTTCTCTAAAACCCCTTCAGCACTTATTGTTTGTAGACTTTTTGCTGATGGTCAGTCGACTGGTGTAAGTTGAAACCTTTTGTAGATTGGATAGCATGGGTCTAACACACCCTGAGGTTGAGCTTTTATCCATTTTCCTTTTTTTTTTAAAAGAGCGTGAGTAAAACATAACTCTTCATACTCTCTTCTTGAAACATCTGCCTGTTTTGAATTTTTTGGTCCATTCACTACTTCAGCACAATTTTTTAGGGCAGGTGTCCTTTACAGCCCTGAGTCCTTGTGAATGTTAAGTAACCATTAGCTGTGAGTTTAAAGCTGCTCTTGCAGGACACGGCCACAAGGTGGCAGCATTTCTTCTTTACCAAATTTGGTAACTGGGGAAACAGAGGCTTAATGGAAGTGGTGTTCTAGGTTGTAAATTAGAATGGAATGTGCCAGGAAAAAGCCCTTTAAGTTTATGTCTCATTACTTCTTGTTCATATTTATAATTTACTTTTTATTTTTTATCCCAGCAAATTTGATTACAATGGTTTGTTGGTTCTAGGTGTGCAAGATGTGGTTGTTTCACACATATACATGTCTCTATTTTTCCTAGCATCCTTTTCCCATGTAGGTTATGCCACAAGGTTGAGTAGTCTTCTCCTGGTCTTCCGTACGTCTTTGGTGATTATATATTTCACATGGTTTGTATATCTCTGTTAACCCCAATATGGTAATGTATCCAATTATCATCCCTTTCTATTTGGTGAACCATAAGTTTTTTAATGAATCTGTGATTGCCTTTCTCTGTGGAAATATCTTCATTGGTATCAATTTTTAAGTAACTCCTAAAAGTGATATAATAGGATATGTGTCTTTTGCTTTCTCAATTACTACAGGTGGCGTGATTACGTCTAGACTCATCTATGGTGCTGCAAATGGCATTGTTTCATTTTTTTCACTAGCGAATATCCCACTTGTACATGGAGGAGTTCTTCTTTGTCCACCCATCTGTTGGTGGACTTTTTGGTTACTTCCATATCTTGGCTATTGTAATACTGTGCAATGCAGATTTGCCTGCCTGTGTCTTTCCAATTCTCTCTTCTTAGATTATAAGTGGAGTGGGCCTGCTGGATCATATGGTAGCTCAATGTTTACCTTTTTAAGGCACTTTCATTCTGTTCTAGTTCGTGGCCCTTTCCAAGTTACTTCCCCCTTGAAGTTGAGGGTTTGCATTTCTCTACAACACCTTCAGCATTTATTGTTTGTAGTTTTCTTGCTGATGGTTATTCTGACAAGTGTGATCTGATACCTCTTTGTGGCTGAATTCGCACGTGCCTCATAATCCATTGAAATTGAGCTTGAAGGCATGTCCTTTTTATTTTTCAAGCTGTGATTACCCCTTAGTTCTTCAAAGTGTTCTCTTAAAGTATGTGTCACATTTTGAAATGTTTTGGCCATTACCTCCCTGAAGATATTTTGAGGGCAGGTTTCATTTACAGTTCTGCAGTACTTCTTCCTATGAAATGACCATTAGCACAGGCTTTAAAGCTGCTTTTGCAGGTAACTGCCAGAGGGCGGCAGCCTTTCTATGTTCCCCACCCTGGTAACTAGGGAAAAGCCCTTGCGGCCTGTGGTGTTTCTCGGTTATAAATTAGAGTGGAGTGTGCCCGGACCAACCCACAGAAGCTGATGTCTCCTTACTTTTGTTGGATTTTTAATTTTAATTTTTATTTTTTATTGGAGTAGTTTTCCACTGTGTACGTGGACCACTTCTACTTTGTGCATTCCTCGGTGGATGGACATTTTCATTGCTTCCAAGTGTTGGCTATGGTAAATATTGTTGGAGTGCAGGATTGCCAGCCTGTGACTTTTTGATTCTCATTTTCTCAGGTGATAGGCCCAACAGTGGTTGTGATTGACTGACTGGTAGCACCGTTTTTCCCTTTTCAAAGCACCTTCTTTGTGTTTTCATTAGTGGCACTTACCACGTCCCCCTTAAAATCGAGGGTACACATTTCTCCACAATCGCTTCAGTATTTATTGTTTGCAGCATTTATGCTAATGGCCCTGCTGGCTGCTGTGAGCTGATAGGGTTTTGTAATTTGGGTTTGCATGGCTTTGAAAATTCGTAAAACTCATCATTTTTCACCGCCGTTTTCTTTTCTGTTAAAAAAAGGAAACAATTGGGAGTACAATATAACTCTTGAAATTGTCTTCTTGGAAGGTTGCCCTCTTTTGAATTTTTTGGGCGATTTTCCACCTGAGACTTTTTTTAGAGAGCAGGTGTCATTTACCGAACTGCAAGTTTTGTGAATATTTAGTGACCTTTAGCAATGGTTTTAAAGCTCCTGTTGTGGGAAGTGACCTGAAGCAGGCAGCATTTCTCCATTCCCAAATCTGGGTAGTAGGGCAGCAGAGCCTTTCTGGAAGTCGTGTTCCTAGGTTGTAAATTACATTGGAATGTGCATGGAGAAAGCCCCATAAGTTTATATCTCATTATTTCTTCTTGGTTTTAAATTTTTTTTTTAATTGGGATAAAGCTTAGAATATTGTTTGTCCTAGGTGTACACAATCTGGTTCATTTGTACATTATATATATCTATTCAACTACAGATCCTCTTCCCATGTAAAATGGTACAGAAGGTTCCGCAGACTTCCCTTGCTATATGGTCGGTCTTTTTGAGATATATAGATAATATGTGTTTGTATACATATAGTAACACTAATCTTAATTTATTCATTCCCCCCACCTTTCGTTTTAGATGAGCATAGTTTGTTTTCTAAATCTGTGAGTGTCTTTCTCTGTGCAAATATGTTCATTTGTGTCAGTTATTAGATAACGCCTATAAGTGATATCATAGAATACAAGTCTGTTGCTTTCCAACTTACCTCATCTTTCATGATTCTCTGCAGACTCATTTGTGGTGCCTCAAAGAGCAATGGTTCGTTGTTTTCCATGACTAATATTCCATTGTGTACATGGAGCACTTCTTCTTTATCCATTCACCTGTTGTTGGACATTTTGATTGCTTCACTGTCTTGGCTATTGTGAATAAGGCTGCACTGCAGCTTTTGCGGCCTGTGTCTTCTCGATTCTTGTCTTCTCAGGTGAGAGGTCCATTGGTGCGCCTGCTGGATTGAATGGTACCTCCATTTTTACTTTTAAACACAGCTCCTTTCTTTTCTCATTATTGGCTGTTACCCCTTTACGTCTCACCAGCAGGTAGAGGGTACACAGTTCTCTAAAACCCCTTCAGCACTTATTGTTTGTAGACTTTTTGCTGATGGTCAGTCGACTGGTGTAAGTTGAAACCTTTTGTAGATTGGATAGCATGGGTCTAACACACCCTGAGGTTGAGCTTTTATCCATTTTCCTTTTTTTTTTAAAAGAGCGTGAGTAAAACATAACTCTTCATACTCTCTTCTTGAAACATCTGCCTGTTTTGAATTTTTTGGTCCATTCACTACTTCAGCACAATTTTTTAGGGCAGGTGTCCTTTACAGCCCTGAGTCCTTGTGAATGTTAAGTAACCATTAGCTGTGAGTTTAACGCTGCTCTTGCAGGACACGGCCACAAGGTGGCAGCATTTCTTCTTTACCAAATTTGGTAACTGGGGAAACAGAGGCTTAATGGAAGTGGTGTTCTAGGTTGTAAATTAGAATGGAATGTGCCAGGAAAAAGCCCTTTAAGTTTATGTCTCATTACTTCTTGTTCATATTTATAATTTACTTTTTATTTTTTATCCCAGCAAATTTGATTACAATGGTTTGTTGGTTCTAGGTGTGCAAGATGTGGTTCTTTCACACATATACATGTATCTATTCTTCCTAGCATCCTTTTCCCATGTAGGTTATGCCACAAGTTTGAGAAGTCTTCTCCTGGTCTTCCGTACGTCTTTGGTGATTATATATTTCACATGGTTTGTATATCTCTGTTAACCCCAATATGGTAATGTATCCAATTATCATCCCTTTCTATTTGGTGAACCATAAGTTTTTTAATGAATCTGTGATTGCCTTTCTCTGTGGAAATATCTTCATTGGTATCAATTTTTAAGTAACTCCTAAAAGTGATATAATAGGATATGTGTCTTTTGCTTTCTCACTTACTACAGGTGGCGTGATTACGTCTAGACTCATCTATGGTGCTGCAAATGGCATTGTTTCATTTTTTTCACTAGCGAATATCCCACTTGTACATGGAGGAGTTCTTCTTTGTCCACCCATCTGTTGGTGGACTTTTTGGTTACTTCCATATCTTGGCTATTGTAATACTGTGCAATGCAGATTTTCTTGCCTGTGTCTTTCCAATTCTCTCTTAGATTATAAGTGGAGTGGGCCTGCTGGATCATATGGTAGCTCAATGTTTACCTTTTTAAGGCACTTCCATTCTGTTCTAGTTCGTGGCCTTTTCCAAGTTACGTCCCCCTTGAAGTTGAGGGTTTGCATTTCTCTACAACACCTTCAGCATTTATTGTTTGTAGTTTTCTTGCTGATGGTTATTCTGACAAGTGTGATCTGATACCTCTTTGTGGCTGAATTCGCACGTGCCTCATAATCCATTGAAATTGAGCTTGAAGGCATGTCCTTTTTATTTTTCAAGCTGTGATTACCCCTTAGTTCTTCAAAGTGTTCTCTTAAAGTATGTGTCACATTTTGAAATGTTTTGGCCATTACCTCCCTGAAGATATTTTGAGGGCAGGTTTCATTTACAGTTCTGCAGTACTTCTTCCTATGAAATGACCATTAGCACAGGCTTTAAAGCTGCTTTTGCAGGTAACTGCCAGAGGGCGGCAGCCTTTCTATGTTCCCCACCCTGGTAACTAGGGAAAAGCCCTTGCGGCCTGTGGTGTTTCTCGGTTATAAATTAGAGTGGAGTGTGCCCGGACGAACCCACACAAGCTGATGTCTCCTTATTTTTGTTGGATTTTTAATTTTAATTTTTATTTTTTATTGGAGTAGTTTTCCACTGTGTACGTGGACCACTTCTACTTTGTGCATTCCTCGGTGGATGGACATTTTCATTGCTTCCAAGTGTTGGCTATGGTAAATATTGTTGGAGTGCAGGATTGCCAGCCTGTGACTTTTTGATTCTCATTTTCTCAGGTGATAGGCCCAGCAGTGGTTGTGATTGACTGACTGGTAGCACGGTTTTTCCCTTTTCAAAGCACCTTCTTTGTGTTTTCATTAGTGGCACTTACCACGTCCCCCTTAAAATCGAGGGTACTCATTTCTCCACAATCGCTTCAGTATTTATTGTTTGCAGCATTTATGCTAATGGCCCTGCTGGCTGCTGTGAGCTGATAGGGTTTTGTAATTTGGGTTTGCATGGCTTTGAAAATTCGTAAAACTCATCATTTTTCACCGCCGTTTTCTTTTCTGTTAAAAAAAGGAAACAATTGGGAGTACAATATAACTCTTGAAATTGTCTTCTTGGAAGGTTGCCCTCTTTTGAATTTTTTGGGCGATTTTCCACCTGAGACTTTTTTTAGAGAGCAGGTGTCATTTACCGAACTGCAAGTTTTGTGAATATTTAGTGACCTTTAGCAATGGTTTTAAAGCTCCTGTTGTGGGAAGTGACCTGAAGCAGGCAGCATTTCTCCATTCCCAAATCTGGGTAGTAGGGCAGCAGAGCCTTTCTGGAAGTCGTGTTCCTAGGTTGTAAATTACATTGGAATGTGCATGGAGAAAGCCCCATAAGTTTATATCTCATTATTTCTTCTTGGTTTTAAATTTTTTTTTTAATTGGGGTAAAGCTTAGAATATTGTTTGTCCTAGGTGTACACAATCTGGTTCATTTGTACCTTATATATATCTATTCAACTACAGATCCTCTTCCCATGTAAAATGGTACAGAAGGTTCCGCAGACTTCCCTTGCTATATGGTCGGTCTTTTTGAGATATATAGATAATATGTGTTTGTATACATATAGTAACACTAATCTTAATTTATTCATTCCCCCCACCTTTCGTTTTAGATGAGCATAGTTTGTTTTCTAAATCTGTGAGTGTCTTTCTCTGTGCAAATATGTTCATTTGTGTCAGTTATTAGATAACGCCTATAAGTGATATCATAGAATACAAGTCTGTTGCTTTCCAACTTACCTCATCTTTCATGATTCTCTGCAGACTCATTTGTGGTGCCTCAAAGAGCAATGGTTCGTTGTTTTCCATGACTAATATTCCATTGTGTACATGGAGCACTTCTTCTTTATCCATTCACCTGTTGTTGGACATTTTGATTGCTTCACTGTCTTGGCTATTGTGAATAAGGCTGCACTGCAGCTTTTGCGGCCTGTGTCTTCTCGATTCTTGTCTTCTCAGGTGAGAGGTCCATTGGTGCGCCTGCTGGATTGAATGGTACCTCCATTTTTACTTTTAAACACAGCTCCTTTCTTTTCTCATTATTGGCTGTTACCCCTTTACGTCTCACCAGCAGGTAGAGGGTACACAGTTCTCTAAAACCCCTTCAGCACTTATTGTTTGTAGACTTTTTGCTGATGGTCAGTCGACTGGTGTAAGTTGAAACCTTTTGTAGATTGGATAGCATGGGTCTAACACACCCTGAGGTTGAGCTTTTATCCATTTTCCTTTTTTTTTTAAAAGAGCGTGAGTAAAACATAACTCTTCATACTCTCTTCTTGAAACATCTGCCTGTTTTGAATTTTTTGGTCCATTCACTACTTCAGCACAATTTTTTAGGGCAGGTGTCCTTTACAGCCCTGAGTCCTTGTGAATGTTAAGTAACCATTAGCTGTGAGTTTAAAGCTGCTCTTGCAGGACACGGCCACAAGGTGGCAGCATTTCTTCTTTACCAAATTTGGTAACTGGGGAAACAGAGGCTTAATGGAAGTGGTGTTCTAGGTTGTAAATTAGAATGGAATGTGCCAGGAAAAAGCCCTTTAAGTTTATGTCTCATTACTTCTTGTTCATATTTACAATTTACTTTTTATTTTTTATCCCAGCAAATTTGATTACAATGGTTTGTTGGTTCTAGGTGTGCAAGATGTGGTTGTTTCACACATATACATGTCTCTATTTTTCCTAGCATCCTTTTCCCATGTAGGTTATGCCACAAGGTTGAGTAGTCTTCTCCTGGTCTTCCGTACGTCTTTGGTGATTATATATTTCACATGGTTTGTATATCTCTGTTAACCCCAATATGGTAATGTATCCAATTATCATCCCTTTCTATTTGGTGAACCATAAGTTTTTTAATGAATCTGTGATTGCCTTTCTCTGTGGAAATATCTTCATTGGTATCAATTTTTAAGTAACTCCTAAAAGTGATATAATAGGATATGTGTCTTTTGCTTTCTCAATTACTACAGGTGGCGTGATTACGTCTAGACTCATCTATGGTGCTGCAAATGGCATTGTTTCATTTTTTTCACTAGCGAATATCCCACTTGTACATGGAGGAGTTCTTCTTTGTCCACCCATCTGTTGGTGGACTTTTTGGTTACTTCCATATCTTGGCTATTGTAATACTGTGCAATGCAGATTTGCCTGCCTGTGTCTTTCCAATTCTCTCTTCTTAGATTATAAGTGGAGTGGGCCTGCTGGATCATATGGTAGCTCAATGTTTACCTTTTTAAGGCACTTTCATTCTGTTCTAGTTCGTGGCCCTTTCCAAGTTACTTCCCCCTTGAAGTTGAGGGTTTGCATTTCTCTACAACACCTTCAGCATTTATTGTTTTCTTGCTGATGGTTATTCTGACAAGTGTGATCTGATACCTCTTTGTGGCTGAATTCGCACGTGCCTCATAATCCATTGAAATTGAGCTTGAAGGCATGTCCTTTTTATTTTTCAAGCTGTGATTACCCCTTAGTTCTTCAAAGTGTTCTCTTAAAGTATGTGTCACATTTTGAAATGTTTTGGCCATTACCTCCCTGAAGATATTTTGAGGGCAGGTTTCATTTACAGTTCTGCAGTACTTCTTCCTATGAAATGACCATTAGCACAGGCTTTAAAGCTGCTTTTGCAGGTAACTGCCAGAGGGCGGCAGCCTTTCTATGTTCCCCACCCTGGTAACTAGGGAAAAGCCCTTGCGGCCTGTGGTGTTTCTCGGTTATAAATTAGAGTGGAGTGTGCCCGGACCAACCCACAGAAGCTGATGTCTCCTTACTTTTGTTGGATTTTTAATTTTAATTTTTATTTTTTATTGGAGTAGTTTTCCACTGTGTACGTGGACCACTTCTACTTTGTGCATTCCTCGGTGGATGGACATTTTCATTGCTTCCAAGTGTTGGCTATGGTAAATATTGTTGGAGTGCAGGATTGCCAGCCTGTGACTTTTTGATTCTCATTTTCTCAGGTGATAGGCCCAGCAGTGGTTGTGATTGACTGACTGGTAGCACGGTTTTTCCCTTTTCAAAGCACCTTCTTTGTGTTTTCATTAGTGGCACTTACCACGTCCCCCTTAAAATCGAGGGTACACATTTCTCCACAATCGCTTCAGTATTTATTGTTTGCAGCATTTATGCTAATGGCCCTGCTGGCTGCTGTGAGCTGATAGGGTTTTGTAATTTGGGTTTGCATGGCTTTGAAAATTCGTAAAACTCATCATTTTTCACCGCCGTTTTCTTTTCTGTTAAAAAAAGGAAACAATTGGGAGTACAATATAACTCTTGAAATTGTCTTCTTGGAAGGTTGCCCTCTTTTGAAGTTTTTGGGCGATTTTCCACCTGAGACTTTTTTTAGAGAGCAGGTGTCATTTACCGAACTGCAAGTTTTGTGAATATTTAGTGACCTTTAGCAATGGTTTTAAAGCTCCTGTTGTGGGAAGTGACCTGAAGCAGGCAGCATTTCTCCATTCCCAAATCTGGGTAGTAGGGCAGCAGAGCCTTTCTGGAAGTCGTGTTCCTAGGTTGTAAATTACATTGGAATGTGCATGGAGAAAGCCCCATAAGTTTATATCTCATTATTTCTTCTTGGTTTTAAATTTTTTTTTTAATTGGGGTAAAGCTTAGAATATTGTTTGTCCTAGGTGTACACAATCTGGTTCATTTGTACATTATATATATCTATTCAACTACAGATCCTCTTCCCATGTAAAATGGTACAGAAGGTTTCCTTAGACTTCCCTTGCTATATGGTCGGTCTTTTTGAGATATATAGATAATATGTGTTTGTATACATATAGTAACACTAATCTTAATTTATTCATTCCCCCCACCTTTCGTTTTAGATGAGCATAGTTTGTTTTCTAAATCTGTGAGTGTCTTTCTCTGTGCAAATATGTTCATTTGTGTCAGTTATTAGATAACGCCTATAAGTGATATCATAGAATACAAGTCTGTTGCTTTCCAACTTACCTCATCTTTCATGATTCTCTGCAGACTCATTTGTGGTGCCTCAAAGAGCAATGGTTCGTTGTTTTCCATGACTAATATTCCATTGTGTACATGGAGCACTTCTTCTTTATCCATTCACCTGTTGTTGGACATTTTGATTGCTTCACTGTCTTGGCTATTGTGAATAAGGCTGCACTGCAGCTTTTGCGGCCTGTGTCTTCTCGATTCTTGTCTTCTCAGGTGAGAGGTCCATTGGTGCGCCTGCTGGATTGAATGGTACCTCCATTTTTACTTTTAAACACAGCTCCTTTCTTTTCTCATTATTGGCTGTTACCCCTTTACGTCTCACCAGCAGGTAGAGGGTACACAGTTCTCTAAAACCCCTTCAGCACTTATTGTTTGTAGACTTTTTGCTGATGGTCAGTCGACTGGTGTAAGTTGAAACCTTTTGTAGATTGGATAGCATGGGTCTAACACACCCTGAGGTTGAGCTTTTATCCATTTTCCTTTTTTTTTTAAAAGAGCGTGAGTAAAACATAACTCTTCATACTCTCTTCTTGAAACATCTGCCTGTTTTGAATTTTTTTGTCCATTCACTACTTCAGCACAATTTTTTAGGGCAGGTGTCCTTTACAGCCCTGAGTCCTTGTGAATGTTAAGTAACCATTAGCTGTGAGTTTAAAGCTGCTCTTGCAGGACACGGCCACAAGGTGGCAGCATTTCTTCTTTACCAAATTTGGTAACTGGGGAAACAGAGGCTTAATGGAAGTGGTGTTCTAGGTTGTAAATTAGAATGGAATGTGCCAGGAAAAAGCCCTTTAAGTTTATGTCTCATTACTTCTTGTTCATATTTATAATTTACTTTTTATTTTTTATCCCAGCAAATTTGATTACAATGGTTTGTTGGTTCTAGGTGTGCAAGATGTGGTTGTTTCACACATATACATGTCTCTATTTTTCCTAGCATCCTTTTCCCATGTAGGTTATGCCACAAGGTTGAGTAGTCTTCTCCTGGTCTTCCGTACGTCTTTGGTGATTATATATTTCACATGGTTTGTATATCTCTGTTAACCCCAATATGGTAATGTATCCAATTATCATCCCTTTCTATTTGGTGAACCATAAGTTTTTTAATGAATCTGTGATTGCCTTTCTCTGTGGAAATATCTTCATTGGTATCAATTTTTAAGTAACTCCTAAAAGTGATATAATAGGATATGTGTCTTTTGCTTTCTCAATTACTACAGGTGGCGTGATTACGTCTAGACTCATCTATGGTGCTGCAAATGGCATTGTTTCATTTTTTTCACTAGCGAATATCCCACTTGTACATGGAGGAGTTCTTCTTTGTCCACCCATCTGTTGGTGGACTTTTTGGTTACTTCCATATCTTGGCTATTGTAATACTGTGCAATGCAGATTTGCCTGCCTGTGTCTTTCCAATTCTCTCTTCTTAGATTATAAGTGGAGTGGGCCTGCTGGATCATATGGTAGCTCAATGTTTACCTTTTTAAGGCACTTTCATTCTGTTCTAGTTCGTGGCCCTTTCCAAGTTACTTCCCCCTTGAAGTTGAGGGTTTGCATTTCTCTACAACACCTTCAGCATTTATTGTTTGTAGTTTTCTTGCTGATGGTTATTCTGACAAGTGTGATCTGATACCTCTTTGTGGCTGAATTCGCACGTGCCTCATAATCCATTGAAATTGAGCTTGAAGGCATGTCCTTTTTATTTTTCAAGCTGTGATTACCCCTTAGTTCTTCAAAGTGTTCTCTTAAAGTATGTGTCACATTTTGAAATGTTTTGGCCATTACCTCCCTGAAGATATTTTGAGGGCAGGTTTCATTTACAGTTCTGCAGTACTTCTTCCTATGAAATGACCATTAGCACAGGCTTTAAAGCTGCTTTTGCAGGTAACTGCCAGAGGGCGGCAGCCTTTCTATGTTCCCCACCCTGGTAACTAGGGAAAAGCCCTTGCGGCCTGTGGTGTTTCTCGGTTATAAATTAGAGTGGAGTGTGCCCGGACCAACCCACAGAAGCTGATGTCTCCTTACTTTTGTTGGATTTTTAATTTTAATTTTTATTTTTTATTGGAGTAGTTTTCCACTGTGTACGTGGACCACTTCTACTTTGTGCATTCCTCGGTGGATGGACATTTTCATTGCTTCCAAGTGTTGGCTATGGTAAATATTGTTGGAGTGCAGGATTGCCAGCCTGTGACTTTTTGATTCTCATTTTCTCAGGTGATAGGCCCAACAGTGGTTGTGATTGACTGACTGGTAGCACCGTTTTTCCCTTTTCAAAGCACCTTCTTTGTGTTTTCATTAGTGGCACTTACCACGTCCCCCTTAAAATCGAGGGTACACATTTCTCCACAATCGCTTCAGTATTTATTGTTTGCAGCATTTATGCTAATGGCCCTGCTGGCTGCTGTGAGCTGATAGGGTTTTGTAATTTGGGTTTGCATGGCTTTGAAAATTCGTAAAACTCATCATTTTTCACCGCCGTTTTCTTTTCTGTTAAAAAAAGGAAACAATTGGGAGTACAATATAACTCTTGAAATTGTCTTCTTGGAAGGTTGCCCTCTTTTGAAGTTTTTGGGCGATTTTCCACCTGAGACTTTTTTTAGAGAGCAGGTGTCATTTACCGAACTGCAAGTTTTGTGAATATTTAGTGACCTTTAGCAATGGTTTTAAAGCTCCTGTTGTGGGAAGTGACCTGAAGCAGGCAGCATTTCTCCATTCCCAAATCTGGGTAGTAGGGCAGCAGAGCCTTTCTGGAAGTCGTGTTCCTAGGTTGTAAATTACATTGGAATGTGCATGGAGAAAGCCCCATAAGTTTATATCTCATTATTTCTTCTTGGTTTTAAATTTTTTTTTTAATTGGGATAAAGCTTAGAATATTGTTTGTCCTAGGTGTACACAATCTGGTTCATTTGTACATTATATATATCTATTCAACTACAGATCCTCTTCCCATGTAAAATGGTACAGAAGGTTCCGCAGACTTCCCTTGCTATATGGTCGGTCTTTTTGAGATATATAGATAATATGTGTTTGTATACATATAGTAACACTAATCTTAATTTATTCATTCCCCCCACCTTTCGTTTTAGATGAGCATAGTTTGTTTTCTAAATCTGTGAGTGTCTTTCTCTGTGCAAATATGTTCATTTGTGTCAGTTATTAGATAACGCCTATAAGTGATATCATAGAATACAAGTCTGTTGCTTTCCAACTTACCTCATCTTTCATGATTCTCTGCAGACTCATTTGTGGTGCCTCAAAGAGCAATGGTTCGTTGTTTTCCATGACTAATATTCCATTGTGTACATGGAGCACTTCTTCTTTATCCATTCACCTGTTGTTGGACATTTTGATTGCTTCACTGTCTTGGCTATTGTGAATAAGGCTGCACTGCAGCTTTTGCGGCCTGTGTCTTCTCGATTCTTGTCTTCTCAGGTGAGAGGTCCATTGGTGCGCCTGCTGGATTGAATGGTACCTCCATTTTTACTTTTAAACACAGCTCCTTTCTTTTCTCATTATTGGCTGTTACCCCTTTACGTCTCACCAGCAGGTAGAGGGTACACAGTTCTCTAAAACCCCTTCAGCACT
Organism: Balaenoptera physalus; assembly: GCF_965194825.1. Lineage (NCBI taxonomy): Eukaryota > Metazoa > Chordata > Mammalia > Artiodactyla > Balaenopteridae > Balaenoptera > Balaenoptera physalus. Next base: position 9,987 of record NW_028124834.1, on the reverse strand, counting down.
TATTGTTTGTAGACTTTTTGCTGATGGTCAGTCGACTGGTGTAAGTTGAAACCTTTTGTAGATTGGATAGCATGGGTCTAACACACCCTGAGGTTGAGCTTTTATCCATTTTCCTTTTTTTTTTAAAAGAGCGTGAGTAAAACATAACTCTTCATACTCTCTTCTTGAAACATCTGCCTGTTTTGAATTTTTTGGTCCATTCACTACTTCAGCACAATTTTTTAGGGCAGGTGTCCTTTACAGCCCTGAGTCCTTGTGAATGTTAAGTAACCATTAGCTGTGAGTTTAAAGCTGCTCTTGCAGGACACGGCCACAAGGTGGCAGCATTTCTTCTTTACAAAATTTGGTAACTGGGGAAACAGAGGCTTAATGGAAGTGGTGTTCTAGGTTGTAAATTAGAATGGAATGTGCCAGGAAAAAGCCCTTTAAGTTTATGTCTCATTACTTCTTGTTCATATTTATAATTTACTTTTTATTTTTTATCCCAGCAAATTTGATTACAATGGTTTGTTGGTTCTAGGTGTGCAAGATGTGGTTCTTTCACACATATACATGTATCTATTCTTCCTAGCATCCTTTTCCCATGTAGGTTATGCCACAAGTTTGAGAAGTCTTCTCCTGGTCTTCCGTACGTCTTTGGTGATTATATATTTCACATGGTTTGTATATCTCTGTTAACCCCAATATGGTAATGTATCCAATTATCATCCCTTTCTATTTGGTGAACCATAAGTTTTTTAATGAATCTGTGATTGCCTTTCTCTGTGGAAATATCTTCATTGGTATCAATTTTTAAGTAACTCCTAAAAGTGATATAATAGGATATGTGTCTTTTGCTTTCTCACTTACTACAGGTGGCGTGATTACGTCTAGACTCATCTATGGTGCTGCAAATGGCATTGTTTCATTTTTTTCACTAGCGAATATCCCACTTGTACATGGAGGAGTTCTTCTTTGTCCACCCATCTGTTGGTGGACTTTTTGGTTACTTCCATATCTTGGCTATTGTAATACTGTGCAATGCAGATTTTCTTGCCTGTGTCTTTCCAATTCTCTCTTAGATTATAAGTGGAGTGGGCCTGCTGGATCATATGGTAGCTCAATGTTTACCTTTTTAAGGCACTTCCATTCTGTTCTAGTTCGTGGCCTTTTCCAAGTTACGTCCCCCTTGAAGTTGAGGGTTTGCATTTCTCTACAACACCTTCAGCATTTATTGTTTGTAGTTTTCTTGCTGATGGTTATTCTGACAAGTGTGATCTGATACCTCTTTGTGGCTGAATTCGCACGTGCCTCATAATCCATTGAAATTGAGCTTGAAGGCATGTCCTTTTTATTTTTCAAGCTGTGATTACCCCTTAGTTCTTCAAAGTGTTCTCTTAAAGTATGTGTCACATTTTGAAATGTTTTGGCCATTACCTCCCTGAAGATATTTTGAGGGCAGGTTTCATTTACAGTTCTGCAGTACTTCTTCCTATGAAATGACCATTAGCACAGGCTTTAAAGCTGCTTTTGCAGGTAACTGCCAGAGGGCGGCAGCCTTTCTATGTTCCCCACCCTGGTAACTAGGGAAAAGCCCTTGCGGCCTGTGGTGTTTCTCGGTTATAAATTAGAGTGGAGTGTGCCCGGACCAACCCACAGAAGCTGATGTCTCCTTACTTTTGTTGGATTTTTAATTTTAATTTTTATTTTTTATTGGAGTAGTTTTCCACTGTGTACGTGGACCACTTCTACTTTGTGCATTCCTCGGTGGATGGACATTTTCATTGCTTCCAAGTGTTGGCTATGGTAAATATTGTTGGAGTGCAGGATTGCCAGCCTGTGACTTTTTGATTCTCATTTTCTCAGGTGATAGGCCCAGCAGTGGTTGTGATTGACTGACTGGTAGCACGGTTTTTCCCTTTTCAAAGCACCTTCTTTGTGTTTTCATTAGTGGCACTTACCACGTCCCCCTTAAAATCGAGGGTACACATTTCTCCACAATCGCTTCAGTATTTATTGTTTGCAGCATTTATGCTAATGGCCCTGCTGGCTGCTGTGAGCTGATAGGGTTTTGTAATTTGGGTTTGCATGGCTTTGAAAATTCGTAAAACTCATCATTTTTCACCGCCGTTTTCTTTTCTGTTAAAAAAAGGAAACAATTGGGAGTACAATATAACTCTTGAAATTGTCTTCTTGGAAGGTTGCCCTCTTTTGAAGTTTTTGGGCGATTTTCCACCTGAGACTTTTTTTAGAGAGCAGGTGTCATTTACCGAACTGCAAGTTTTGTGAATATTTAGTGACCTTTAGCAATGGTTTTAAAGCTCCTGTTGTGGGAAGTGACCTGAAGCAGGCAGCATTTCTCCATTCCCAAATCTGGGTAGTAGGGCAGCAGAGCCTTTCTGGAAGTCGTGTTCCTAGGTTGTAAATTACATTGGAATGTGCATGGAGAAAGCCCCATAAGTTTATATCTCATTATTTCTTCTTGGTTTTAAATTTTTTTTTTAATTGGGGTAAAGCTTAGAATATTGTTTGTCCTAGGTGTACACAATCTGGTTCATTTGTACATTATATATATCTATTCAACTACAGATCCTCTTCCCATGTAAAATGGTACAGAAGGTTTCCTTAGACTTCCCTTGCTATATGGTCGGTCTTTTTGAGATATATAGATAATATGTGTTTGTATACATATAGTAACACTAATCTTAATTTATTCATTCCCCCCACCTTTCGTTTTAGATGAGCATAGTTTGTTTTCTAAATCTGTGAGTGTCTTTCTCTGTGCAAATATGTTCATTTGTGTCAGTTATTAGATAACGCCTATAAGTGATATCATAGAATACAAGTCTGTTGCTTTCCAACTTACCTCATCTTTCATGATTCTCTGCAGACTCATTTGTGGTGCCTCAAAGAGCAATGGTTCGTTGTTTTCCATGACTAATATTCCATTGTGTACATGGAGCACTTCTTCTTTATCCATTCACCTGTTGTTGGACATTTTGATTGCTTCACTGTCTTGGCTATTGTGAATAAGGCTGCACTGCAGCTTTTGCGGCCTGTGTCTTCTCGATTCTTGTCTTCTCAGGTGAGAGGTCCATTGGTGCGCCTGCTGGATTGAATGGTACCTCCATTTTTACTTTTAAACACAGCTCCTTTCTTTTCTCATTATTGGCTGTTACCCCTTTACGTCTCACCAGCAGGTAGAGGGTACACAGTTCTCTAAAACCCCTTCAGCACTTATTGTTTGTAGACTTTTTGCTGATGGTCAGTCGACTGGTGTAAGTTGAAACCTTTTGTAGATTGGATAGCATGGGTCTAACACACCCTGAGGTTGAGCTTTTATCCATTTTCCTTTTTTTTTTAAAAGAGCGTGAGTAAAACATAACTCTTCATACTCTCTTCTTGAAACATCTGCCTGTTTTGAATTTTTTGGTCCATTCACTACTTCAGCACAATTTTTTAGGGCAGGTGTCCTTTACAGCCCTGAGTCCTTGTGAATGTTAAGTAACCATTAGCTGTGAGTTTAAAGCTGCTCTTGCAGGACACGGCCACAAGGTGGCAGCATTTCTTCTTTACCAAATTTGGTAACTGGGGAAACAGAGGCTTAATGGAAGTGGTGTTCTAGGTTGTAAATTAGAATGGAATGTGCCAGGAAAAAGCCCTTTAAGTTTATGTCTCATTACTTCTTGTTCATATTTACAATTTACTTTTTATTTTTTATCCCAGCAAATTTGATTACAATGGTTTGTTGGTTCTAGGTGTGCAAGATGTGGTTGTTTCACACATATACATGTCTCTATTTTTCCTAGCATCCTTTTCCCATGTAGGTTATGCCACAAGGTTGAGTAGTCTTCTCCTGGTCTTCCGTACGTCTTTGGTGATTATATATTTCACATGGTTTGTATATCTCTGTTAACCCCAATATGGTAATGTATCCAATTATCATCCCTTTCTATTTGGTGAACCATAAGTTTTTTAATGAATCTGTGATTGCCTTTCTCTGTGGAAATATCTTCATTGGTATCAATTTTTAAGTAACTCCTAAAAGTGATATAATAGGATATGTGTCTTTTGCTTTCTCAATTACTACAGGTGGCGTGATTACGTCTAGACTCATCTATGGTGCTGCAAATGGCATTGTTTCATTTTTTTCACTAGCGAATATCCCACTTGTACATGGAGGAGTTCTTCTTTGTCCACCCATCTGTTGGTGGACTTTTTGGTTACTTCCATATCTTGGCTATTGTAATACTGTGCAATGCAGATTTGCCTGCCTGTGTCTTTCCAATTCTCTCTTCTTAGATTATAAGTGGAGTGGGCCTGCTGGATCATATGGTAGCTCAATGTTTACCTTTTTAAGGCACTTTCATTCTGTTCTAGTTCGTGGCCCTTTCCAAGTTACTTCCCCCTTGAAGTTGAGGGTTTGCATTTCTCTACAACACCTTCAGCATTTATTGTTTGTAGTTTTCTTGCTGATGGTTATTCTGACAAGTGTGATCTGATACCTCTTTGTGGCTGAATTCGCACGTGCCTCATAATCCATTGAAATTGAGCTTGAAGGCATGTCCTTTTTATTTTTCAAGCTGTGATTACCCCTTAGTTCTTCAAAGTGTTCTCTTAAAGTATGTGTCACATTTTGAAATGTTTTGGCCATTACCTCCCTGAAGATATTTTGAGGGCAGGTTTCATTTACAGTTCTGCAGTACTTCTTCCTATGAAATGACCATTAGCACAGGCTTTAAAGCTGCTTTTGCAGGTAACTGCCAGAGGGCGGCAGCCTTTCTATGTTCCCCACCCTGGTAACTAGGGAAAAGCCCTTGCGGCCTGTGGTGTTTCTCGGTTATAAATTAGAGTGGAGTGTGCCCGGACCAACCCACAGAAGCTGATGTCTCCTTACTTTTGTTGGATTTTTAATTTTAATTTTTATTTTTTATTGGAGTAGTTTTCCACTGTGTACGTGGACCACTTCTACTTTGTGCATTCCTCGGTGGATGGACATTTTCATTGCTTCCAAGTGTTGGCTATGGTAAATATTGTTGGAGTGCAGGATTGCCAGCCTGTGACTTTTTGATTCTCATTTTCTCAGGTGATAGGCCCAACAGTGGTTGTGATTGACTGACTGGTAGCACCGTTTTTCCCTTTTCAAAGCACCTTCTTTGTGTTTTCATTAGTGGCACTTACCACGTCCCCCTTAAAATCGAGGGTACACATTTCTCCACAATCGCTTCAGTATTTATTGTTTGCAGCATTTATGCTAATGGCCCTGCTGGCTGCTGTGAGCTGATAGGGTTTTGTAATTTGGGTTTGCATGGCTTTGAAAATTCGTAAAACTCATCATTTTTCACCGCCGTTTTCTTTTCTGTTAAAAAAAGGAAACAATTGGGAGTACAATATAACTCTTGAAATTGTCTTCTTGGAAGGTTGCCCTCTTTTGAATTTTTTGGGCGATTTTCCACCTGAGACTTTTTTTAGAGAGCAGGTGTCATTTACCGAACTGCAAGTTTTGTGAATATTTAGTGACCTTTAGCAATGGTTTTAAAGCTCCTGTTGTGGGAAGTGACCTGAAGCAGGCAGCATTTCTCCATTCCCAAATCTGGGTAGTAGGGCAGCAGAGCCTTTCTGGAAGTCGTGTTCCTAGGTTGTAAATTACATTGGAATGTGCATGGAGAAAGCCCCATAAGTTTATATCTCATTATTTCTTCTTGGTTTTAAATTTTTTTTTTAATTGGGATAAAGCTTAGAATATTGTTTGTCCTAGGTGTACACAATCTGGTTCATTTGTACATTATATATATCTATTCAACTACAGATCCTCTTCCCATGTAAAATGGTACAGAAGGTTCCGCAGACTTCCCTTGCTATATGGTCGGTCTTTTTGAGATATATAGATAATATGTGTTTGTATACATATAGTAACACTAATCTTAATTTATTCATTCCCCCCACCTTTCGTTTTAGATGAGCATAGTTTGTTTTCTAAATCTGTGAGTGTCTTTCTCTGTGCAAATATGTTCATTTGTGTCAGTTATTAGATAACGCCTATAAGTGATATCATAGAATACAAGTCTGTTGCTTTCCAACTTACCTCATCTTTCATGATTCTCTGCAGACTCATTTGTGGTGCCTCAAAGAGCAATGGTTCGTTGTTTTCCATGACTAATATTCCATTGTGTACATGGAGCACTTCTTCTTTATCCATTCACCTGTTGTTGGACATTTTGATTGCTTCACTGTCTTGGCTATTGTGAATAAGGCTGCACTGCAGCTTTTGCGGCCTGTGTCTTCTCGATTCTTGTCTTCTCAGGTGAGAGGTCCATTGGTGCGCCTGCTGGATTGAATGGTACCTCCATTTTTACTTTTAAACACAGCTCCTTTCTTTTCTCATTATTGGCTGTTACCCCTTTACGTCTCACCAGCAGGTAGAGGGTACACAGTTCTCTAAAACCCCTTCAGCACTTATTGTTTGTAGACTTTTTGCTGATGGTCAGTCGACTGGTGTAAGTTGAAACCTTTTGTAGATTGGATAGCATGGGTCTAACACACCCTGAGGTTGAGCTTTTATCCATTTTCCTTTTTTTTTTAAAAGAGCGTGAGTAAAACATAACTCTTCATACTCTCTTCTTGAAACATCTGCCTGTTTTGAATTTTTTGGTCCATTCACTACTTCAGCACAATTTTTTAGGGCAGGTGTCCTTTACAGCCCTGAGTCCTTGTGAATGTTAAGTAACCATTAGCTGTGAGTTTAAAGCTGCTCTTGCAGGACACGGCCACAAGGTGGCAGCATTTCTTCTTTACCAAATTTGGTAACTGGGGAAACAGAGGCTTAATGGAAGTGGTGTTCTAGGTTGTAAATTAGAATGGAATGTGCCAGGAAAAAGCCCTTTAAGTTTATGTCTCATTACTTCTTGTTCATATTTATAATTTACTTTTTATTTTTTATCCCAGCAAATTTGATTACAATGGTTTGTTGGTTCTAGGTGTGCAAGATGTGGTTCTTTCACACATATACATGTATCTATTCTTCCTAGCATCCTTTTCCCATGTAGGTTATGCCACAAGTTTGAGAAGTCTTCTCCTGGTCTTCCGTACGTCTTTGGTGATTATATATTTCACATGGTTTGTATATCTCTGTTAACCCCAATATGGTAATGTATCCAATTATCATCCCTTTCTATTTGGTGAACCATAAGTTTTTTAATGAATCTGTGATTGCCTTTCTCTGTGGAAATATCTTCATTGGTATCAATTTTTAAGTAACTCCTAAAAGTGATATAATAGGATATGTGTCTTTTGCTTTCTCACTTACTACAGGTGGCGTGATTACGTCTAGACTCATCTATGGTGCTGCAAATGGCATTGTTTCATTTTTTTCACTAGCGAATATCCCACTTGTACATGGAGGAGTTCTTCTTTGTCCACCCATCTGTTGGTGGACTTTTTGGTTACTTCCATATCTTGGCTATTGTAATACTGTGCAATGCAGATTTTCTTGCCTGTGTCTTTCCAATTCTCTCTTAGATTATAAGTGGAGTGGGCCTGCTGGATCATATGGTAGCTCAATGTTTACCTTTTTAAGGCACTTCCATTCTGTTCTAGTTCGTGGCCTTTTCCAAGTTACGTCCCCCTTGAAGTTGAGGGTTTGCATTTCTCTACAACACCTTCAGCATTTATTGTTTGTAGTTTTCTTGCTGATGGTTATTCTGACAAGTGTGATCTGATACCTCTTTGTGGCTGAATTCGCACGTGCCTCATAATCCATTGAAATTGAGCTTGAAGGCATGTCCTTTTTATTTTTCAAGCTGTGATTACCCCTTAGTTCTTCAAAGTGTTCTCTTAAAGTATGTGTCACATTTTGAAATGTTTTGGCCATTACCTCCCTGAAGATATTTTGAGGGCAGGTTTCATTTACAGTTCTGCAGTACTTCTTCCTATGAAATGACCATTAGCACAGGCTTTAAAGCTGCTTTTGCAGGTAACTGCCAGAGGGCGGCAGCCTTTCTATGTTCCCCACCCTGGTAACTAGGGAAAAGCCCTTGCGGCCTGTGGTGTTTCTCGGTTATAAATTAGAGTGGAGTGTGCCCGGACGAACCCACACAAGCTGATGTCTCCTTACTTTTGTTGGATTTTTAATTTTAATTTTTATTTTTTATTGGAGTAGTTTTCCACTGTGTACGTGGACCACTTCTACTTTGTGCATTCCTCGGTGGATGGACATTTTCATTGCTTCCAAGTGTTGGCTATGGTAAATATTGTTGGAGTGCAGGATTGCCAGCCTGTGACTTTTTGATTCTCATTTTCTCAGGTGATAGGCCCAGCAGTGGTTGTGATTGACTGACTGGTAGCACGGTTTTTCCCTTTTCAAAGCACCTTCTTTGTGTTTTCATTAGTGGCACTTACCACGTCCCCCTTAAAATCGAGGGTACACATTTCTCCACAATCGCTTCAGTATTTATTGTTTGCAGCATTTATGCTAATGGCCCTGCTGGCTGCTGTGAGCTGATAGGGTTTTGTAATTTGGGTTTGCATGGTTTTGAAAATTCGTAAAACTCATCATTTTTCACCGCCGTTTTCTTTTCTGTTAAAAAAAGGAAACAATTGGGAGTACAATATAACTCTTGAAATTGTCTTCTTGGAAGGTTGCCCTCTTTTGAATTTTTTGGGCGATTTTCCACCTGAGACTTTTTTTAGAGAGCAGGTGTCATTTACCGAACTGCAAGTTTTGTGAATATTTAGTGACCTTTAGCAATGGTTTTAAAGCTCCTGTTGTGGGAAGTGACCTGAAGCAGGCAGCATTTCTCCATTCCCAAATCTGGGTAGTAGGGCAGCAGAGCCTTTCTGGAAGTCGTGTTCCTAGGTTGTAAATTACATTGGAATGTGCATGGAGAAAGCCCCATAAGTTTATATCTCATTATTTCTTCTTGGTTTTAAATTTTTTTTTTAATTGGGGTAAAGCTTAGAATATTGTTTGTCCTAGGTGTACACAATCTGGTTCATTTGTACATTATATATATCTATTCAACTACAGATCCTCTTCCCATGTAAAATGGTACAGAAGGTTCCGCAGACTTCCCTTGCTATATGGTCGGTCTTTTTGAGATATATAGATAATATGTGTTTGTATACATATAGTAACACTAATCTTAATTTATTCATTCCCCCCACCTTTCGTTTTAGATGAGCATAGTTTGTTTTCTAAATCTGTGAGTGTCTTTCTCTGTGCAAATATGTTCATTTGTGTCAGTTATTAGATAACGCCTATAAGTGATATCATAGAATACAAGTCTGTTGCTTTCCAACTTACCTCATCTTTCATGATTCTCTGCAGACTCATTTGTGGTGCCTCAAAGAGCAATGGTTCGTTGTTTTCCATGACTAATATTCCATTGTGTACATGGAGCACTTCTTCTTTATCCATTCACCTGTTGTTGGACATTTTGATTGCTTCACTGTCTTGGCTATTGTGAATAAGGCTGCACTGCAGCTTTTGCGGCCTGTGTCTTCTCGATTCTTGTCTTCTCAGGTGAGAGGTCCATTGGTGCGCCTGCTGGATTGAATGGTACCTCCATTTTTACTTTTAAACACAGCTCCTTTCTTTTCTCATTATTGGCTGTTACCCCTTTACGTCTCACCAGCAGGTAGAGGGTACACAGTTCTCTAAAACCCCTTCAGCACTTATTGTTTGTAGACTTTTTGCTGATGGTCAGTCGACTGGTGTAAGTTGAAACCTTTTGTAGATTGGATAGCATGGGTCTAACACACCCTGAGGTTGAGCTTTTATCCATTTTCCTTTTTTTTTTAAAAGAGCGTGAGTAAAACATAACTCTTCATACTCTCTTCTTGAAACATCTGCCTGTTTTGAATTTTTTGGTCCATTCACTACTTCAGCACAATTTTTTAGGGCAGGTGTCCTTTACAGCCCTGAGTCCTTGTGAATGTTAAGTAACCATTAGCTGTGAGTTTAAAGCTGCTCTTGCAGGACACGGCCACAAGGTGGCAGCATTTCTTCTT
>NW_028124835.1:0-100819 GCF_965194825.1 Balaenoptera physalus | reverse complement strand
TGACACCTTATGAGAAGTGTCCTTTTCTGTGTGACTTATTTCACTTAGAATCGTCTTACCTAAATCCACTCATCATGCTGCTACTAGCCTTATGACATTGATTTCATGGCTGAGTGATATTCCATTGTACATAAGGACCACAACTTTTTTATCCATTTTTCACTTTCCTGGGATATTTAAGGTGGAATGAAGTGGAGGTCCTTGTCAACAGAGCAGCCCTAAACTTTGGGGTGCTTGTGTCTTGCTGATTTTCAATTTTCCCACTTTATCCCCCCATGCGTGGAAGTGCCCTATGCTCTCTAAGCTGTGTTTTTTAGATGTTTCAGGACACACCGTACACTTCTCCAGAGTGGCTGTTGGCAATTTACATCCCGCCCATCAGTGTAGCAAGGCTCCCATTTCTCCATGGCCTGTCCTGCATTTCTGGTTTTGACACTTTTTTCAGCATGGCCCTTTTGACCGATGGGAAGCGAGACTTCTTTGTAGCGCTGATTTGCCTTTCCAGGTTGCTTGGTTGGCCAAAAAGGGCGTATGCGTTTTTCCCTGAATATATTCAGGAAAAAACGCATACGCCCTTTTTGGCCAAGGGCATCATTGTCAACGTTTTGCCGCTTTTCATGTGCTTTAAAGGCGATTCGAATCTACCTCCTGAAATCTGTTTCCTGCAATTCTGCCTTGATTTCAAATCCTCTTCTTTGCCTGCCCTCAATATATTTGTGGACGAGAGTTATCATTTATAACTCTGCAGGTTTGTGAATTGCAGTGCCCTGAAGCTCCATTTTACAAGTCGCTTTTTTGGGAGCTGGCCGCAAAAGCGCAGGATGGCTTCAGGCCCTGTTCTGGTTCCGCGGGGCAGGCTGAGCCTGTGGTTAATTCTTCTTCCTGATGGGAAAATAGAGTGACCTGTGCCTGTCCCAACACCAAGAGCTAGTCTCTCATTGGTTCCCCGTCTTCCCGTTCATCCTCAGGACAAATTGCAACCTGTACGGAACAGGAGGTTAAAGGTGCTGAGGCTCCAAGTAGGGAGATTGCTAGTAAAGTGGCTGGAATGGCGAACCCGAGCACAAGGAGATGAGAAATGAGGTGCGTTTTAGAAACCTTTCCCCATCACACGGTGTACCATCTTCTGGGTTTCTCATGCATGTTTTCGATGTAGGTAGATGCCCTTGAACCTGGAGATTTGGGACCCATGCGATGGGTAGCACGCAGTATTACTTTAAAGGGTCTGCGTTTGCTCACCCAACCTCACCAAACCTCTCAGCCCCAAGAGTGTCCACCCTTATGTCTCATCCAGCTGTGGGTCTAGATATGGTCAATCCACGTTGCATCACAGCCCCTGAACGAATTGTGTAAGAATTTCTCTCTCTTTCCTTGTCTTTGTTTCATGGGTTTTTAAAAGTAATTTATTTTTATAATGGGGTTTAGCTGCTTTTCACGGCTGTGTTTATGCCGCTTTACACCCACTTGACACACTAACAGAGAGATATCAATACATAGGTTTTAAGATTATTACTAGTCAGATATATTCCTGTGCGGTGAATCGGGCGTGTTGAGTCCAGTTCTCTGAGCAAGGAGTAGGTCTTGTCTATTACATATTGGGTTTATGGAACGGTATCTGAGCTAATTTGAAACTCTTGTTTTATGTATCACCCCACCTCACCTTTCCCGTTAAGCTGCCATAGTGTGTTTTCTGCATGTGTGACTCTGTTCTGTTTTGTAATTCAGTTCAAGTGTAACGGTTTTTACATTCCCTCTATAAGTGACACCTTATGAGAAGTGTCCTTTTCTGTGTGACTTATTTCACTTAGAATCGTCTTACCTAAATCCACTCATCATGCTGCTACTAGCCTTATGACATTGATTTCATGGCTGAGTGATATTCCATTGTACATAAGGACCACAACTTTTTTATCCATTTTTCGCTTTCCTGGGATATTTAAGGTGGAATGAAGTGGAGGTCCTTGTCAACAGAGCAGCCCTAAACTTTGGGGTGCTTGTGTCTTGCTGATTTTCAATTTTCCCACTTTATCCCCCCATGCGTGGAAGTGCCCTATGCTCTCTAAGCTGTGTTTTTTAGATGTTTCAGGACACACCGTACACTTCTCCAGAGTGGCTGTTGGCAATTTACATCCCGCCCATCAGTGTAGCAAGGCTCCCATTTCTCCATGGCCTGTCCTGCATTTCTGGTTTTGACACTTTTTTCAGCATGGCCCTTTTGACCGATGGGAAGCGAGACTTCTTTGTAGCGCTGATTTGCCTTTCCAGGTTGCTTGGTTGGCCAAAAAGGGCGTATGCGTTTTTTCCTGAATATATTCAGGAAAAAACGCATACGCCCTTTTTGGCCAAGGGCATCATTGTCAACGTTTTGCCGCTTTTCATGTGCTTTAAAGGCGATTCGAATCTACCTCCTGAAATCTGTTTCCTGCAATTCTGCCTTGATTTCAAATCCTCTTCTTTGCCTTCCCTCAATATATTTGTGGACGAGAGTTATCATTTATAACTCTGCAGGTTTGTGAATTGCAGTGCCCTGAAGCTCCATTTTACAAGTCGCTTTTTTGGGAGCTGGCCGCAAAAGCGCAGGATGGCTTCAGGCCCTGTTCTGGTTCCGCGGGGCAGGCTGAGCCTGTGGTTAATTCTTCTTCCTGATGGGAAAATAGAGTGACCTGTGCCTGTCCCAACACCAAGAGCTAGTCTCTCATTGGTTCCCCGTCTTCCCGTTCATCCTCAGGACAAATTGCAACCTGTACAGAACAGGAGGTTAAAGGTTCTGATGCTCCAAGTAGGGAGATTGCTAGTAAAGTGGCTGGAATGGCAAACCCGAGCACAAGGAGATGAGAAATGAGGTGCGTTTTAGAAACCTTTCCCCATCACACGGTGTACCATCTTCTGGGTTTCTCATGCATGTTTTCGATGTAGGTAGATGCCCTTGAACCTGGAGATTTGGGACCCATGCGATGGGTAGCACGCAGTATTACTTTAAAGGGTCTGCGTTTGCTCACCCAACCTCACCAAACCTCTCAGCCCCAAGAGTGTCCACCCTTATGTCTCATCCAGCTGTGGGTCTAGATATGGTCAATCCAGGTTGCATCACAGCCCCTGAACGAATTGTGTAAGAATTTCTCTCTCTTTCCCTGTCTTTGTTTCATGGGTTTTTAAAAGTAATTTATTTTTATAATGGGGTTTAGCTGCTTTTCACGGCTGTGTTTATGCCGCTTTACACCCACTTGACACACTAACAGAGAGATATCAATACATAGGTTTTAAGATTATTACTAGTCAGATATATTCCTGTGCGGTGAATCGGGCGTGTTGAGTCCAGTTCTCTGAGCAAGGAGTAGGTCTTGTCTATTACATATTGGGTTTATGGAACGGTATCTGAGCTAATTTGAAACTCTTGTTTTATGTATCACCCCACCTCACCTTTCCCGTTAAGCAGCCATAGTGTGTTTTCTGCATGTGTGACTCTGTTCTGTTTTGTAATTCAGTTCAAGTGTAACGGTTTTTACATTCCCTCTATAAGTGACACCTTATGAGAAGTGTCCTTTTCTGTGTGACTTATTTCACTTAGAATCGTCTTACCTAAATCCACTCATCATGCTGCTACTAGCCTTATGACATTGATTTCATGGCTGAGTGATATTCCATTGTACATAAGGACCACAACTTTTTTATCCATTTTTCGCTTTCCTGGGATATTTAAGGTGGAATGAAGTGGAGGTCCTTGTCAACAGAGCATCCCTAAACTTTGGGGTGCTTGTGTCTTGCTGATTTTCAATTTTCCCACTTTATCCCCCCATGCGTGGAAGTGCCCTATGCTCTCTAAGCTGTGTTTTTTAGATGTTTCAGGACACACCGTACACTTCTCCAGAGTGGCTGTTGGCAATTTACATCCCGCCCATCAGTGTAGCAAGGCTCCCATTTCTCCATGGCCTGTCCTGCATTTCTGGTTTTGACACTTTTTTCAGCATGGCCCTTTTGACCGATGGGAAGCGAGACTTCTTTGTAGCGCTGATTTGCCTTTCCAGGTTGCTTGGTTGGCCAAAAAGGGCGTATGCGTTTTTTCCTGAATATATTCAGGAAAAAACGCATACGCCCTTTTTGGCCAAGGGCATCATTGTCAACTTTTTGCCGCTCTTCATGTGCTTTAAAGGGGATTCGAATCTACCTCCTGAAATCTGTTTCCTGCAATTCTGCCTTGATTTCAAATCCTCTTCTTTGCCTTCCCTCAATATATTTGTGGACGAGAGTTATCATTTATAACTCTGCAGGTTTGTGAATTGCAGTGCCCAGAAGCTCCATTTTACAAGTCGCTTTTTTGGGAGCTGGCCGCAAAAGCGCAGGATGGCTTCAGGCCCTGTTCTGGTTCCGGGGGGCAGGCTGAGCCTGTGGTTAATTCTTCTTCCTGATGGGAAAATAGAGTGACCTGTGCCTGTCCCAACACCAAGAGCTAGTCTCTCATTGGTTCCCCGTCTTCCCGTTCATCCTCAGGACAAATTGCAACCTGTACGGAACAGGAGGTTAAAGGTGCTGATGCTCCAAGTAGGGAGATTGCTAGTAAAGTGGCTGGAATGGCGAACCCGAGCACAAGGAGATGAGAAATGAGGTGCGTTTTAGAAACCTTTCCCCATCACACGGTGTACCATCTTCTGGGTTTCTCATGCATGTTTTCGATGTAGGAAGATGCCCTTGAACCTGGAGATTTGGGACCCATGCGATGGGTAGCACGCAGTATTACTTTAAAGGGTCTGCGTTTGCTCACCCAACCTCACCAAACCTCTCAGCCCCAAGAGTGTCCACCCTTATGTCTCATCCAGCTGTGGGTCTAGATATGGTCAATCCAGGTTGTATCACAGCCCCTGAACGAATTGTGTAAGAATTTCTCTCTCTTTCCCTGTCTTGGTTTCATGGGTTTTTAAAAGTAATTTATTTTTATAATGGGGTTTAGCTGCTTTTCACGGCTGTGTTTATGCCGCTTTACACCCACTTGACACACTAACAGAGAGATATCAATACATAGGTTTTAAGATTATTACTAGTCAGATATATTCTTGTGCGGTGAATCGGGCGTGTTGAGTCCAGTTCTCTGAGCAAGGAGTAGGTCTTGTCTATTACATATTGGGTTTTTGGAACGGTATCTGAGCTAATTTGAAACTCTTGTTTTATGTATCACCCCACCTCACCTTTCCCGTTAAGCAGCCATAGTGTGTTTTCTGCATGTGTGACTCTGTTCTGTTTTGTAATTCAGTTCAAGTGTAATGGTTTTTACATTCCCTCTATAAGTGACACCTTATGAGAAGTGTCCTTTTCTGTGTGACTTATTTCACTTAGAATCGTCTTACCTAAATCCACTCATCATGCTGCTACTAGCCTTATGACATTGATTTCATGGCTGAGTGATATTCCATTGTACATAAGGACCACAACTTTTTTATCCATTTTTCGCTTTCCTGGGATATTTAAGGTGGAATGAAGTGGAGGTCCTTGTCAACAGAGCAGCCCTAAACTTTGGGGTGCTTGTGTCTTGCTGATTTTCAATTTTCCCACTTTATCCCCCCATGCGTGGAAGTGCCCTATGCTCTCTAAGCTGTGTTTTTTAGATGTTTCAGGACACACCGTACACTTCTCCAGAGTGGCTGTTGGCAATTTACATCCCGCCCATCAGTGTAGCAAGGCTCCCATTTCTCCATGGCCTGTCCTGCATTTCTGGTTTTGACACTTTTTTCAGCATGGCCCTTTTGACCGATGGGAAGCGAGACTTCTTTGTAGCGCTGATTTGCCTTTCCAGGTTGCTTGGTTGGCCAAAAAGGGCGTATGCGTTTTTTCCTGAATATATTCAGGAAAAAACGCATACGCCCTTTTTGGCCAAGGGCATCATTGTCAACGTTTTGCCGCTTTTCATGTGCTTTAAAGGCGATTCGAATCTACCTCCTGAAATCTGTTTCCTGCAATTCTGCCTTGATTTCAAATCCTCTTCTTTGCCTTCCCTCAATATATTTGTGGACGAGAGTTATCATTTATAACTCTGCAGGTTTGTGAATTGCAGTGCCCTGAAGCTCCATTTTACAAGTCGCTTTTTTGGGAGGTAGCCGCAAAAGCGCAGGATGGCTTCAGGCACTGTTCTGGTTCCAGGGGGCAGGCTGAGCCTGTGGTTAATTCTTCTTCCTGATGGGAAAATAGAGTGACCTGTGCCTGTCCCAACACCAAGAGCTAGTCTCTCATTGGTTCCCGTCTTCCCGTTCATCCTCAGGACAAATTGCAACCTATAAGGAACAGGAGGTTAAAGGTGCTGAGGCTCCAAGTAGGGAGATTGCTAGTAAAGTGGCTGGAATGGCGAACCCGAGCACAAGGAGATGAGAAATGAGGTGCGTTTTAGAAACCTTTCCCCATCACACGGTGTACCATCTTCTGGGTTTCTCATGCATGTTTTCGACGTAGGAAGATGCCCTTGAACCTGGAGATTTGGGACCCATGCGATGGGTAGCACGCAGTATTACTTTAAAGGGTCTGCGTTTGCTCACCCAACCTCACCAAACCTCTCAGCCCCAAGAGTGTCCACCCTTATGTCTCATCCAGCTGTGGGTCTAGATATGGTCAATCCAGGTTGCATCACAGCCCCTGAACGAATTGTGTAAGAATTTCTCTCTCTTTCCCTGTCTTTGTTTCATGGGTTTTTAAAAGTAATTTATTTTTATAATGGGGTTTAGCTGCTTTTCACGGCTGTGTTTATGCCGCTTTACACCCACTTGACACACTAACAGAGAGATATCAATACATAGGTTTTAAGATTATTACTAGTCAGATATATTCCTGTGCGGTGAATCGGGCGTTTTGAGTCCAGTTCTCTGAGCAAGGAGTAGGTCTTGTCTATTACATATTGGGTTTATGGAACGGTATCTGAGCTAATTTGAAACTCTTGTTTTATGTATCACCCCACCTCACCTTTCCCGTTAAGCAGCCATAGTGTGTTTTCTGCATGTGTGACTCTGTTCTGTTTTGTAATTCAGTTCAAGTGTAACGGTTTTTACATTCCCTCTATAAGTGACACCTTATGAGAAGTGTCCTTTTCTGTGTGACTTATTTCACTTAGAATCGTCTTACCTAAATCCACTCATCATGCTGCTACTAGCCTTATGACATTGATTTCATGGCTGAGTGATATTCCATTGTACATAAGGACCACAACTTTTTTATCCATTTTTCGCTTTCCTGGGATATTTAAGGTGGAATGAAGTGGAGGTCCTTGTCAACAGAGCAGCCCTAAACTTTGGGGTGCTTGTGTCTTGCTGATTTTCAATTTTCCCACTTTATCCCCCCATGCGTGGAAGTGCCCTATGCTCTCTAAGCTGTGTTTTTTAGATGTTTCAGGACACACCGTACACTTCTCCAGAGTGGCTGTTGGCAATTTACATCCCGCCCATCAGTGTAGCAAGGCTCCCATTTCTCCATGGCCTGTCCTGCATTTCTGGTTTTGACACTTTTTTCAGCATGGCCCTTTTGACCGATGGGAAGCGAGACTTCTTTGTAGCGCTGATTTGCCTTTCCAGGTTGCTTGGTTGGCCAAAAAGGGCGTATGCGTTTTTTCCTGAATATATTCAGGAAAAAAGGCATACGCCCTTTTTGGCCAAGGGCATCATTGTCAACTTTTTGCCGCTCTTCATGTGCTTTAAAGGGGATTCGAATCTACCTCCTGAAATCTGTTTCCTGCAATTCTGCCTTGATTTCAAATCCTCTTCTTTGCCTTCCCTCAATATATTTGTGGACGAGAGTTATCATTTATAACTCTGCAGGTTTGTGAATTGCAGTGCCCAGAAGCTCCATTTTACAAGTCGCTTTTTTGGGAGCTGGCCGCAAAAGCGCAGGATGGCTTCAGGCCCTGTTCTGGTTCCGGGGGGCAGGCTGAGCCTGTGGTTAATTCTTCTTCCTGATGG
The DNA here is from genome assembly GCF_965194825.1 of Balaenoptera physalus. NCBI lineage: Eukaryota > Metazoa > Chordata > Mammalia > Artiodactyla > Balaenopteridae > Balaenoptera > Balaenoptera physalus. Next base: position 92,891 of record NW_028124835.1, on the reverse strand, counting down.
GAAAATAGAGTGACCTGTGCCTGTCCCAACACCAAGAGCTAGTCTCTCATTGGTTCCCCGTCTTCCCGTTCATCCTCAGGACAAATTGCAACCTGTACGGAACAGGAGGTTAAAGGTGCTGAGGCTCCAAGTAGGGAGATTGCTAGTAAAGTGGCTGGAATGGCGAACCCGAGCACAAGGAGATGAGAAATGAGCTGCGTTTTAGAAACCTTTCCCCATCACACGGTGTACCATCTTCTGGGTTTCTCATGCATGTTTTCGATGTAGGAAGATGCCCTTGAACCTGGAGATTTGGGACCCATGCGATGGGTAGCACGCAGTATTACTTTAAAGGGTCTGCGTTTGCTCACCCAACCTCACCAAACCTCTCAGCCCCAAGAGTGTCCACCCTTATGTCTCATCCAGCTGTGGGTCTAGATATGGTCAATCCAGGTTGCATCACAGCCCCTGAACGAATTGTGTAAGAATTTCTCTCTCTTTCCCTGTCTTTGTTTCATGGGTTTTTAAAAGTAATTTATTTTTATAATGGGGTTTAGCTGCTTTTCACGGCTGTGTTTATGCCGCTTTACACCCACTTGACGCACTAACAGAGAGATATCAATACATAGGTTTTAAGATTATTACTAGTCAGATATATTCTTGTGCGGTGAATCGGGCGTGTTGAGTCCAGTTCTCTGAGCAAGGAGTAGGTCTTGTCTATTACATATTGGGTTTATGGAACGGTATCTGAGCTAATTTGAAACTCTTGTTTTATGTATCACCCCACCTCACCTTTCCCGTTAAGCAGCCATAGTGTGTTTTCTGCATGTGTGACTCTGTTCTGTTTTGTAATTCAGTTCAAGTGTAACGGTTTTTACATTCCCTCTATAAGTGACACCTTATGAGAAGTGTCCTTTTCTGTGTGACTTATTTCACTTAGAATCGTCTTACCTAAATCCACTCATCATGCTGCTACTAGCCTTATGACATTGATTTCATGGCTGAGTGATATTCCATTGTACATAAGGACCACAACTTTTTTATCCATTTTTCGCTTTCCTGGGATATTTAAGGTGGAATGAAGTGGAGTTCCTTGTCAACAGAGCAGCCCTAAACTTTGGGGTGCTTGTGTCTTGCTGATTTTCAATTTTCCCACTTTATCCCCCCATGCGTGGAAGTGCCCTATGCTCTCTATGCTGTGTTTTTTAGATGTTTCAGGACACACCGTACACTTCTCCAGAGTGGCTGTTGGCAATTTACATCCCGCCCATCAGTGTAGCAAGGCTCCCATTTCTCCATGGCCTGTCCTGCATTTCTGGTTTTGACACTTTTTTCAGCATGGCCCTTTTGACCGATGGGAAGCGAGACTTCTTTGTAGCGCTGATTTGCCTTTCCAGGTTGCTTGGTTGGCCAAAAAGGGCGTATGCGTTTTTTCCTGAATATATTCAGGAAAAAACGCATACGCCCTTTTTGGCCAAGGGCATCATTGTCAACGTTTTGCCGCTTTTCATGTGCTTTAAAGGCGATTCGAATCTACCTCCTGAAATCTGTTTCCTGCAATTCTGCCTTGATTTCAAATCCTCTTCTTTGCCTTCCCTCAATATATTTGTGGACGAGAGTTATCATTTATAACTCTGCAGGTTTGTGAATTGCAGTGCCCTGAAGCTCCATTTTACAACTCGCTTTTTTGGGAGGTGGCCGCAAAAGCGCAGGATGGCTTCAGGCCCTGTTCTGGTTCCGGGGGGCAGGCTGAGCCTGTGGTTAATTCTTCTTCCTGATGGGAAAATAGAGAGACCTGTGTCTGTCCCAACACCAAGAGCTAGTCTCTCATTGGTTCCCGTCTTCCCGTTCATCCTCAGGACAAATTGCAACCTGTACGGAACAGGAGGTTAAAGGTGCTGAGGCTCCAAGTAGGGAGATTGCTAGTAAAGTGGCTGGAATGGCGAACCCGAGCACAAGGAGATGAGAAATGAGGTGCGTTTTAGAAACCTTTCCCCATCACACGGTGTACCATCTTCTGGGTTTCTCATGCATGTTTTCGATGTAGGAAGATGCCCTTGAACCTGGAGATTTGGGACCCATGCGATGGGTAGCACGCAGTATTACTTTAAAGGGTCTGCGTTTGCTCACCCAACCTCACCAAACCTCTCAGCCCCAAGAGTGTCCACCCTTATGTCTCATCCAGCTGTGGGTCTAGATATGGTCAATCCAGGTTGCATCACAGCCCCTGAACGAATTGTGTAAGAATTTCTCTCTCTTTCCCTGTCTTTGTTTCATGGGTTTTTAAAAGTAATTTATTTTTATAATGGGGTTTAGCTGCTTTTCACGGCTGTGTTTATGCCGCTTTACACCCACTTGACACACTAACAGAGAGATATCAATACATAGGTTTTAAGATTCTTACTAGTCAGATATATTCTTTTGCGGTGAATCGGGCGTGTTGAGTCCAGTTCTCTGAGCAAGGAGTAGGTCTTGTCTATTACATATTGGGTTTATGGAACGGTATCTGAGCTAATTTGAAACTCTTGTTTTATGTATCACCCCACCTCACCTTTCCCGTTAAGCAGCCATAGTGTGTTTTCTGCATGTGTGACTCTGTTCTGTTTTGTAATTCAGTTCAAGTGTAACGGTTTTTACATTCCCTCTATAAGTGACACCTTATGAGAAGTGTCCTTTTCTGTGTGACTTATTTCACTTAGAATCGTCTTACCTAAATCCACTCATCATGCTGCTACTAGCCTTATGACATTGATTTCATGGCTGAGTGATATTCCATTGTACATAAGGACCACAACTTTTTTATCCATTTTTCACTTTCCTGGGATATTTAAGGTGGAATGAAGTGGAGGTCCTTGTCAACAGAGCAGCCCTAAACTTTGGGGTGCTTGTGTCTTGCTGATTTTCAATTTTCCCACTTTATCCCCCCATGCGTGGAAGTGCCCTATGCTCTCTAAGCTGTGTTTTTTAGATGTTTCAGGACACACCGTACACTTCTCCAGAGTGGCTGTTGGCAATTTACATCCCGCCCATCAGTGTAGCAAGGCTCCCATTTCTCCATGGCCTGTCCCGCATTTCTGGTTTTGACACTTTTTTCAGCATGGCCCTTTTGACCGATGGGAAGCGAGACTTCTTTGTAGCGCTGATTTGCCTTTCCAGGTTGCTTGGTTGGCCAAAAAGGGCGTATGCGTTTTTTCCTGAATATATTCAGGAAAAAATGCATACGCCCTTTTTGGCCAAGGGCATCATTGTCAACGTTTTGCCGCTTTTCATGTGCTTTAAAGGCGATTCGAATCTACCTCCTGAAATCTGTTTCCTGCAATTCTGCCTTGATTTCAAATCCTCTTCTTTGCCTTCCCTCAATATATTTGTGGACGAGAGTTATCATTTATAACTCTGCAGGTTTGTGAATTGCAGTGCCCTGAAGCTCCATTTTACAAGTCGCTTTTTTGGGAGCTGGCCGCAAAAGCGCAGGATGGCTTCAGGCCCTGTTCTGGTTCCAGGGGGCAGGCTGAGCCTGTGGTTAATTCTTCTTCCTGATGGGAAAATAGAGTGACCTGTGCCTGTCCCAACACCAAGAACTAGTCTCTCATTGGTTCCCCGTCTTCCCGTTCATCCTCAGGACAAATTGCAACCTGTACGGAACAGGAGGTTAAAGGTGCTGAGGCTCCAAGTAGGGAGATTGCTAGTAAAGTGGCTGGAATGGCGAACCCGAGCACAAGGAGATGAGAAATGAGGTGCGTTTTAGAAACCTTTCCCCATCACACGGTGTACCATCTTCTGGGTTTCTCATGCATGTTTTCGATGTAGGTAGATGCCCTTGAACCTGGAGATTTGGGACCCATGCGATGGGTAGCACGCAGTATTACTTTAAAGGGTCTGCGTTTGCTCACCCAACCTCACCAAACCTCTCAGCCCCAAGAGTGTCCACCCTTATGTGTCATCCAGCTGTGGGTCTAGATATGGTCAATCCAGGTTGCATCACAGCTCCTGAACGAATTCTGTAAGAATTTCTCTCTCTTTCCCTGTCTTTGTTTCATGGGTTTTTAAAAGTAATTTATTTTTATAATGGGGTTTAGCTGCTTTTCACGGCTGTGTTTATGCCGCTTTACACCCACTTGACACACTAACAGAGAGATATCAATACATAGGTTTTAAGATTATTACTAGTCAGATATATTCCTGTGCGGTGAATCGGGCGTGTTGAGTCCAGTTCTCTGAGCAAGGAGTAGGTCTTGTCTATTACATATTGGGTTTATGGAACGGTATCTGAGCTAATTTGAAACTCTTGTTTTATGTATCACCCCACCTCACCTTTCCCGTTAAGCAGCCATAGTGTGTTTTCTGCATGTGTGACTCTGTTCTGTTTTGTAATTCAGTTCAAGTGTAACGGTTTTTACATTCCCTCTATAAGTGACACCTTATGAGAAGTGTCCTTTTCTGTGTGACTTATTTCACTTAGAATCGTCTTACCTAAATCCACTCATCATGCTGCTACTAGCCTTATGACATTGATTTCATGGCTGAGTGATATTCCATTGTACATAAGGACCACAACTTTTTTATCCATTTTTCGCTTTCCTGGGATATTTAAGGTGGAATGAAGTGGAGGTCCTTGTCAACAGAGCAGCCCTAAACTTTGGGGTGCTTGTGTCTTGCTGATTTTCAATTTTCCCACTTTATCCCCCCATGCGTGGAAGTGCCCTATGCTCTCTAAGCTGTGTTTTTTAGATGTTTCAGGACACACCGTACACTTCTCCAGAGTGGCTGTTGGCAATTTACATCCCGCCCATCAGTGTAGCAAGGCTCCCATTTCTCCATGGCCTGTCCTGCATTTCTGGTTTTGACACTTTTTTCAGCATGGCCCTTTTGACCGATGGGAAGCGAGACTTCTTTGTAGCGCTGATTTGCCTTTCCAGGTTGCTTGGTTGGCCAAAAAGGGCGTATGCGTTTTTTCCTGAATATATTCAGGAAAAAACGCATACGCCCTTTTTGGCCAAGGGCATCATTGTCAACGTTTTGCCGCTTTTAATGTGCTTTAAAGGGGATTCGAATCTACCTCCTGAAATCTGTTTCCTGCAATTCTGCCTTGATTTCAAATCCTCTTCTTTGCCTTCCCTCAATATATTTGTGGACGAGAGTTATCATTTATAACTCTGCAGGTTTGTGAATTGCAGTGCCCAGAAGCTCCATTTTACAAGTCACTTTTTTGGGGGGTGGCCGCAAAATCGCAGGATGGCTTCAGGCCCTGTTCTGGTTCCGGGGGGCAGGCTGAGCCTGTGGTTAATTCTTCTTCCTGATGGGAAAATAGAGAGACCTGTGTCTGTCCCAACACCAAGAGCTAGTCTCTCATTGGTTCCCGTCTTCCCGTTCATCCTCAGGACAAATTGCAACCTGTACGGAACAGGAGGTTAAAGGTGCTGAGGCTCCAAGTAGGGAGATTGCTAGTAAAGTGGCTGGAATGGCGAACCCGAGCACAAGGAGATGAGAAATGAGGTGCGTTTTAGAAACCTTTCCCCATCACACGGTGTACCATCTTCTGGGTTTCTCATGCATGTTTTCGATGTAGGAAGATGCCCTTGAACCTGGAGATTTGGGACCCATGCGATGGGTAGCACGCAGTATTACTTTAAAGGGTCTGCGTTTGCTCACCCAACCTCACCAAACCTCTCAGCCCCAAGAGTGTCCACCCTTATGTGTCATCCAGCTGTGGGTCTAGATATGGTCAATCCAGGTTGCATCACAGCCCCTGAACGAATTGTGTAAGAATTTCTCTCTCTTTCCCTGTCTTTGTTTCATGGGTTTTTAAAAGTAATTTATTTTTATAATGGGGTTTAGCTGCTTTTCACGGCTGTGTTTATGCCGCTTTACACCCACTTGACACACTAACAGAGAGATATCAATACATAGGTTTTAAGATTATTACTAGTCAGATATATTCTTGTGCGGTGAATCGGGCGTGTTGAGTCCAGTTCTCTGAGCAAGGAGTAGGTCTTGTCTATTACATATTGGGTTTATGGAACGGTATCTGAGCTAATTTGAAACTCTTGTTTTATGTATCACCCCACCTCACCTTTCCCGTTAAGCAGCCATAGTGTGTTTTCTGCATGTGTGACTCTGTTCTGTTTTGTAATTCAGTTCAAGTGTAACGGTTTTTACATTCCCTCTATAAGTGACACCTTATGAGAAGTGTCCTTTTCTGTGTGACTTATTTCACTTAGAATCGTCTTACCTAAATCCACTCATCATGCTGCTACTAGCCTTATGACATTGATTTCATGGCTGAGTGATATTCCATTGTACATAAGGACCACAACTTTTTTATCCATTTTTCACTTTCCTGGGATATTTAAGGTGGAATGAAGTGGAGGTCCTTGTCAACAGAGCAGCCCTAAACTTTGGGGTGCTTGTGTCTTGCTGATTTTCAATTTTCCCACTTTATCCCCCCATGCGTGGAAGTGCCCTATGCTCTCTAAGCTGTGTTTTTTAGATGTTTCAGGACACACCGTACACTTCTCCAGAGTGGCTGTTGGCAATTTACATCCCGCCCATCAGTGTAGCAAGGCTCCCATTTCTCCATGGCCTGTCCTGCATTTCTGGTTTTGACACTTTTTTCAGCATGGCCCTTTTGACCGATGGGAAGCGAGACTTCTTTGTAGCGCTGATTTGCCTTTCCAGGTTGCTTGGTTGGCCAAAAAGGGCGTATGCGTTTTTTCCTGAATATATTCAGGAAAAAACGCATACGCCCTTTTTGGCCAAGGGCATCATTGTCAACGTTTTGCCGCTTTTCATGTGCTTTAAAGGCGATTCGAATCTACCTCCTGAAATCTGTTTCCTGCAATTCTGCCTTGATTTCAAATCCTCTTCTTTGCCTTCCCTCAATATATTTGTGGACGAGAGTTATCATTTATAACTCTGCAGGTTTGTGAATTGCAGTGCCCTGAAGCTCCATTTTACAAGTCGCTTTTTTGGGTGCTGGCCGCAAAAGCGCAGGATGGCTTCAGGCCCTGTTCTGGTTCCACGGGGCAGGCTGAGCCTGTGGTTAATTCTTCTTCCTGATGGGAAAATAGAGTGACCTGTGCCTGTCCCAACACCAAGAGCTAGTCTCTCATTGGTTCCCCGTCTTCCCGTTCATCCTCAGGACAAATTGCAACCTGTACGGAACAGGAGGTTAAAGGTGCTGAGGCTCCAAGTAGGGAGATTGCTAGTAAAGTGGCTGGAATGGCGAACCCGAGCACAAGGAGATGAGAAATGAGGTGCGTTTTAGAAACCTTTCGCCATCACACGGTGTACCATCTTCTGGGTTTCTCATGCATGTTTTCGATGTAGGTAGATGCCCTTGAACCTGGAGATTTGGGACCCATGCGATGGGTAGCACGCAGTATTACTTTAAAGGGTCTGCGTTTGCTCACCCAACCTCACCAAACCTCTCAGCCCCAAGAGTGTCCACCCTTATGTGTCATCCAGCTGTGGGTCTAGATATGGTCAATCCAGGTTGCATCACAGCCCCTGAACGAATTGTGTAAGAATTTCTCTCTCTTTCCCTGTCTTTGTTTCATGGGTTTTTAAAAGTAATTTATTTTTATAATGGGGTTTAGCTGCTTTTCACGGCTGTGTTTATGCCGCTTTACACCCACTTGACACACTAACAGAGAGATATCAATATATAGGTTTTAAGATTATTACTAGTCAGATATATTCCTGTGCGGTGAATCGGGCGTGTTGAGTCCAGTTCTCTGAGCAAGGAGTAGGTCTTGTCTATTACATATTGGGTTTATGGAACGGTATCTGAGCTAATTTGAAACTCTTGTTTTACGTATCACCCCACCTCACCTTTCCCGTTAAGCAGCCATAGTGTGTTTTCTGCATGTGTGACTCTGTTCTGTTTTGTAATTCAGTTCAAGTGTAACGGTTTTTACATTCCCTCTATAAGTGACACCTTATGAGAAGTGTCCTTTTCTGTGTGACTTATTTCACTTAGAATCGTCTTACCTAAATCCACTCATCATGCTGCTACTAGCCTTATGACATTGATTTCATGGCTGAGTGATATTCCATTGTACATAAGGACCACAACTTTTTTATCCATTTTTCGCTTTCCTGGGATATTTAAGGTGGAATGAAGTGGAGGTCCTTGTCAACAGAGCAGCCCTAAACTTTGGGGTGCTTGTGTCTTGCTGATTTTCAATTTTCCCACTTTATCCCCCCATGCGTGGAAGTGCCCTATGCTCTCTAAGCTGTGTTTTTTAGATGTTTCAGGACACACCGTACACTTCTCCAGAGTGGCTGTTGGCAATTTACATCCCGCCCATCAGTGTAGCAAGGCTCCCATTTCTCCATGGCCTGTCCTGCATTTCTGGTTTTGACACTTTTTTCAGCATGGCCCTTTTGACCGATGGGAAGCGAGACTTCTTTGTAGTGCTGATTTGCCTTTCCAGGTTGCTTGGTTGGCCAAAAAGGGCGTATGCGTTTTTTCCTGAATATATTCAGGAAAAAACGCATACGCCCTTTTTGGCCAAGGGCATCATTGTCAACGTTTTGCCGCTCTTCATGTGCTTTAAAGGGGATTCGAATCTACCTCCTGAAATCTGTTTCCTGCAATTCTGCCTTGATTTCAAATCCTCTTCTTTGCCTTCCCTCAATATATTTGTGGACGAGAGTTATCATTTATAACTCTGCAGGTTTGTGAATTGCAGTGCCCAGAAGCTCCATTTTACAAGTCGCTTTTTTGGGAGCTGGCCGCAAAAGCGCAGGATGGCTTCAGGCCCTGTTCTGGTTCCGGGGGGCAGGCTGAGCCTGTGGTTAATTCTTCTTCCTGATGGGAAAATAGAGTGACCTGTGCCTGTCCCAACACCAAGAGCTAGTCTCTCATTGGTTCCCCGTCTTCCCGTTCATCCTCAGGACAAATTGCAACCTGTACGGAACAGGAGGTTAAAGGTGCTGATGCTCCAAGTAGGGAGATTGCTAGTAAAGTGGCTGGAATGGCGAACCCGAGCACAAGGAGATGAGAAATGAGGTGCGTTTTAGAAACCTTTCCCCATCACACGGTGTACCATCTTCTGGGTTTCTCATGCATGTTTTCGATGTAGGAAGATGCCCTTGAACCTGGAGATTTGGGACCCATGCGATGGGTAGCACGCAGTATTACTTTAAAGGGTCTGCGTTTGCTCACCCAACCTCACCAAACCTCTCAGCCCCAAGAGTGTCCACCCTTATGTCTCATCCAGCTGTGGGTCTAGATATGGTCAATCCAGGTTGCATCACAGCCCCTGAACGAATTGTGTAAGAATTTCTCTCTCTTTCCCTGTCTTGGTTTCATGGGTTTTTAAAAGTAATTTATTTTTATAATGGGGTTTAGCTGCTTTTCACGGCTGTGTTTATGCCGCTTTACACCCACTTGACACACTAACAGAGAGATATCAATACATAGGTTTTAAGATTATTACTAGTCAGATATATTCTTGTGCGGTGAATCGGGCGTGTTGAGTCCAGTTCTCTGAGCAAGGAGTAGGTCTTGTCTATTACATATTGGGTTTATGGAATGGTATCTGAGCTAATTTGAAACTCTTGTTTTATGTATCACCCCACCTCACCTTTCCCGTTAAGCAGCCATAGTGTGTTTTCTGCATGTGTGACTCTGTTCTGTTTTGTAATTCAGTTCAAGTGTAACGGTTTTTACATTCCCTCTATAAGTGACACCTTATGAGAAGTGTCCTTTTCTGTGTGACTTATTTCACTTAGAATCGTCGTACCTAAATCCACTCATCATGCTGCTACTAGCCTTATGACATTGATTTCATGGCTGAGTGATATTCCATTGTACATAAGGACCACAACTTTTTTATCCATTTTTCGCTTTCCTGGGATATTTAAGGTGGAATGAAGTGGAGTTCCTTGTCAACAGAGCAGCCCTAAACTTTGGGGTGCTTGTGTCTTGCTGATTTTCAATTTTCCCACTTTATCCCCCCATGCGTGGAAGTGCCCTATGCTCTCTAAGCTGTGTTTTTTAGATGTTTCAGGACACACCGTACCCTTCTCCAGAGTGGCTGTTGGCAATTTACATCCCGCCCATCAGTGTAGCAAGGCTCCCATTTCTCCATGGCCTGTCCTGCATTTCTGGTTTTGACACTTTTTTCAGCATGGCCCTTTTGACCGATGGGAAGCGAGACTTCTTTGTAGCGCTGATTTGCCTTTCCAGGTTGCTTGGTTGGCCAAAAAGGGCGTATGCGTTTTTTCCTGAATATATTCAGGAAAAAACGCATACGCCCTTTTTGGCCAAGGGCATCATTGTCAACGTTTTGCCGCTTTTCATGTGCTTTAAAGGGGATTCGAATCTACCTCCTGAAATCTGTTTCCTGCAATTCTGCCTTGATTTCAAATCCTCTTCTTTTCCTTCCCTCAATATATTTGTGGACGAGAGTTATCATTTATAACTCTGCAGGTTTGTGAATTGCAGTGCCCAGAAGCTCCATTTTACAAGTCGCTTTTTTGGGAGCTGGCCGCAAAAGCGCAGGATGGCTTCAGGCCCTGTTCTGGTTCCGGGGGGCAGGCTGAGCCTGTGGTTAATTCTTCTTCCTGATGGGAAAATAGAGTGACCTGTGCCTGTCCCAACACCAAGAGCTAGTCTCTCATTGGTTCCCCGTCTTCCCGTTCATCCTCAGGACAAATTGCAACCTGTACGGAACAGGAGGTTAAAGGTGCTGATGCTCCAAGTAGGGAGATTGCTAGTAAAGTGGCTGGAATGGCGAACCCGAGCACAAGGAGATGAGAAATGAGGTGCGTTTTAGAAACCTTTCCCCATCACACGGTGTACCATCTTCTGGGTTTCTCATGCATGTTTTCGATGTAGGAAGATGCCCTTGAACCTGGAGATTTGGGACCCATGCGATGGGTAGCACGCAGTATTACTTTAAAGGGTCTGCGTTTGCTCACCCAACCTCACCAAACCTCTCAGCCCCAAGAGTGTCCACCCTTATGTCTCATCCAGCTGTGGGTCTAGATATGGTCAATCCAGGTTGCATCACAGCCCCTGAACGAATTGTGTAAGAATTTCTCTCTCTTTCCCTGTCTTGGTTTCATGGGTTTTTAAAAGTAATTTATTTTTATAATGGGGTTTAGCTGCTTTTCACGGCTGTGTTTATGCCGCTTTACACCCACTTGACACACTAACAGAGAGATATCAATACATAGGTTTTAAGATTATTACTAGTCAGATATATTCTTGTGCGGTGAATCGGGCGTGTTGAGTCCAGTTCTCTGAGCAAGGAGTAGGTCTTGTCTATTACATATTGGGTTTATGGAATGGTATCTGAGCTAATTTGAAACTCTTGTTTTATGTATCACCCCACCTCACCTTTCCCGTTAAGCAGCCATAGTGTGTTTTCTGCATGTGTGACTCTGTTCTGTTTTGTAATTCAGTTCAAGTGTAACGGTTTTTACATTCCCTCTATAAGTGACACCTTATGAGAAGTGTCCTTTTCTGTGTGACTTATTTCACTTAGAATCGTCGTACCTAAATCCACTCATCATGCTGCTACTAGCCTTATGACATTGATTTCATGGCTGAGTGATATTCCATTGTACATAAGGACCACAACTTTTTTATCCATTTTTCGCTTTCCTGGGATATTTAAGGTGGAATGAAGTGGAGTTCCTTGTCAACAGAGCAGCCCTAAACTTTGGGGTGCTTGTGTCTTGCTGATTTTCAATTTTCCCACTTTATCCCCCCATGCGTGGAAGTGCCCTATGCTCTCTAAGCTGTGTTTTTTAGATGTTTCAGGACACACCGTACCCTTCTCCAGAGTGGCTGTTGGCAATTTACATCCCGCCCATCAGTGTAGCAAGGCTCCCATTTCTCCATGGCCTGTCCTGCATTTCTGGTTTTGACACTTTTTTCAGCATGGCCCTTTTGACCGATGGGAAGCGAGACTTCTTTGTAGCGCTGATTTGCCTTTCCAGGTTGCTTGGTTGGCCAAAAAGGGCGTATGCGTTTTTTCCTGAATATATTCCGGAAAAAACGCATACGCCCTTTTTGGCCAAGGGCATCATTGTCAACGTTTTGCCGCTTTTCATGTGCTTTAAAGGGGATTCGAATCTACCTCCTGAAATCTGTTTCCTGCAATTCTGCCTTGATTTCAAATCCTCTTCTTTGCCTTCCCTCAATATATTTGTGGACGAGAGTTATCATTTATAACTCTGCAGGTTTGTGAATTGCAGTGCCCAGAAGCTCCATTTTACAAGTCGCTTTTTTGGGAGCTGGCCGCAAAAGCGCAGGATGGCTTCAGACCCTGTTCTGGTTCCGGGGGGCAGGCTGAGCCTGTGGTTAATTCTTCTTCCTGATGGGAAAATAGAGTGACCTGTGCCTGTCCCAACACCAAGAGCTAGTCTCTCATTGGTTCCCCGTCTTCCCGTTCATCCTCAGGACAAATTGCAACCTGTACGGAACAGGAGGTTAAAGGTGCTGAGGCTCCAAGTAGGGAGATTGCTAGTAAAGTGGCTGGAATGGCGAACCCGAGCACAAGGAGATGAGAAATGAGGTGCGTTTTAGAAACCTTTCCCCATCACACGGTGTACCATCTTCTGGGTTTCTCATGCATGTTTTCGATGTAGGAAGATGCCCTTGAACCTGGAGATTTGGGACCCATGCGATGGGTAGCACGCAGTATTACTTTAAAGGGTCTGCGTTTGCTCACCCAACCTCACCAAACCTCTCAGCCCCAAGAGTGTCCACCCTTATGTCTCATCCAGCTGTGGGTCTAGATATGGTCAATCCAGGTTGCATCACAGCCCCTGAACGAATTGTGTAAGAATTTCTCTCTCTTTCCCTGTCTTTGTTTCATGGGTTTTTAAAAGTAATTTATTTTTATAATGGGGTTTAGCTGCTTTTCACGGCTGTGTTTATGCCGCTTTACACCCACTTGACACACTAACAGAGAGATATCAATACATAGGTTTTAAGATTATTACTAGTCAGATATATTCTTGTGCGGTGAATCGGGCGTGTTGAGTCCAGTTCTCTGAGCAAGGAGTAGGTCTTGTCTATTACATATTGGGTTTATGGAATGGTATCTGAGCTAATTTGAAACTCTTGTTTTATGTATCACCCCACCTCACCTTTCCCGTTAAGCAGCCATAGTGTGTTTTCTGCATGTGTGACTCTGTTCTGTTTTGTAATTCAGTTCAAGTGTAACGGTTTTTACATTCCCTCTATAAGTGACACCTTATGAGAAGTGTCCTTTTCTGTGTGACTTATTTCACTTAGAATCGTCTTACCTAAATCCACTCATCATGCTGCTACTAGCCTTATGACATTGATTTCATGGCTGAGTGATATTCCATTGTACATAAGGACCACAACTTTTTTATCCATTTTTCGCTTTCCTGGGATATTTAAGGTGGAATGAAGTGGAGGTCCTTGTCAACAGAGCAGCCCTAAACTTTGGGGTGCTTGTGTCTTGCTGATTTTCAATTTTCCCACTTTATCCCCCCATGCGTGGAAGTGCCCTATGCTCTCTAAGCTGTGTTTTTTAGATGTTTCAGGACACACCGTACACTTCTCCAGAGTGGCTGTTGGCAATTTACATCCCGCCCATCAGTGTAGCAAGGCTCCCATTTCTCCATGGCCTGTCCTGCATTTCTGGTTTTGACACTTTTTTCAGCATGGCCCTTTTGACCGATGGGAAGCGAGACTTCTTTGTAGCGCTGATTTGCCTTTCCAGGTGGCTTGGTTGGCCAAAAGGGGCGTATGCGTTTTTTCCTGAATATATTCAGGAAAAAACGCATACGCCCTTTTTGGCCAAGGGCATCATTGTCAACGTTTTGCCGCTTTTCATGTGCTTTAAAGGCGATTCGAATCTACCTCCTGAAATCTGTTTCCTGCAATTCTGCCTTGATTTCAAATCCTCTTCTTTGCCTTCCCTCAATATATTTGTGGACGAGAGTTATCATTTATAACTCTGCAGGTTTGTGAATTGCAGTGCCCTGAAGCTCCATTTTACAAGTCGCTTTTTTGGGTGCTGGCCGCAAAAGCGCAGGATGGCTTCAGGCCCTGTTCTGGTTCCGCGGGGCAGGCTGAGCCTGTGGTTAATTCTTCTTCCTGATGGGAAAATAGAGTGACCTGTGCCTGTCCCAACACCAAGAGCTAGTCTCCCATTGGTTCCCCGTCTTCCCGTTCATCCTCAGGACAAATTGCAACCTGTACGGAACAGGAGGTTAAAGGTGCTGAGGCTCCAAGTAGGGAGATTGCTAGTAAAGTGGCTGGAATGGCGAACCCGAGCACAAGGAGATGAGAAATGAGGTGCGTTTTAGAAACCTTTCGCCATCACACGGTGTACCATCTTCTGGGTTTCTCATGCATGTTTTCGATGTAGGTAGATGCCCTTGAACCTGGAGATTTGGGACCCATGCGATGGGTAGCACGCAGTATTACTTTAAAGGGTCTGCGTTTGCTCACCCAACCTCACCAAACCTCTCAGCCCCAAGAGTGTCCACCCTTATGTGTCATCCAGCTGTGGGTCTAGATATGGTCAATCCAGGTTGCATCACAGCCCCTGAACGAATTGTGTAAGAATTTCTCTCTCTTTCCCTGTCTTTGTTTCATGGGTTTTTAAAAGTAATTTATTTTTATAATGGGGTTTAGCTGCTTTTCACGGCTGTGTTTATGCCGCTTTACACCCACTTGACACACTAACAGAGAGATATCAATACATAGGTTTTAAGATTCTTACTAGTCAGATATATTCCTGTGCGGTGAATCGGGCGTGTTGAGTCCAGTTCTCTGAGCAAGGAGTAGGTCTTGTCTATTACATATTGGGTTTATGGAACGGTATCTGAGCTAATTTGAAACTCTTGTTTTACGTATCACCCCACCTCACCTTTCCCGTTAAGCAGCCATAGTGTGTTTTCTGCATGTGTGACTCTGTTCTGTTTTGTAATTCAGTTCAAGTGTAACGGTTTTTACATTCCCTCTATAAGTGACACCTTATGAGAAGTGTCCTTTTCTGTGTGACTTATTTCACTTAGAATCGTCGTACCTAAATCCACTCATCATGCTGCTACTAGCCTTATGACATTGATTTCATGGCTGAGTGATATTCCATTGTACATAAGGACCACAACTTTTTTATCCATTTTTCGCTTTCCTGGGATATTTAAGGTGGAATGAAGTGGAGTTCCTTGTCAACAGAGCAGCCCTAAACTTTGGGGTGCTTGTGTCTTGCTGATTTTCAATTTTCCCACTTTATCCCCCCATGCGTGGAAGTGCCCTATGCTCTCTAAGCTGTGTTTTTTAGATGTTTCAGGACACACCGTACCCTTCTCCAGAGTGGCTGTTGGCAATTTACATCCCGCCCATCAGTGTAGCAAGGCTCCCATTTCTCCATGGCCTGTCCTGCATTTCTGGTTTTGACACTTTTTTCAGCATGGCCCTTTTGACCGATGGGAAGCGAGACTTCTTTGTAGCGCTGATTTGCCTTTCCAGGTTGCTTGGTTGGCCAAAAAGGGCGTATGCGTTTTTTCCTGAATATATTCAGGAAAAAACGCATACGCCCTTTTTGGCCAAGGGCATCATTGTCAACGTTTTGCCGCTTTTCATGTGCTTTAAAGGGGATTCGAATCTACCTCCTGAAATCTGTTTCCTGCAATTCTGCCTTGATTTCAAATCCTCTTCTTTGCCTTCCCTCAATATATTTGTGGACGAGAGTTATCATTTATAACTCTGCAGGTTTGTGAATTGCAGTGCCCAGAAGCTCCATTTTACAAGTCACTTTTTTGGGGGGTGGCCGCAAAAGCGCAGGATGGCTTCAGGCCCTGTTCTGGTTCCGGGGGGCAGGCTGAGCCTGTGGTTAATTCTTCTTCCTGATGGGAAAATAGAGAGACCTGTGTCTGTCCCAACACCAAGAGCTAGTCTCTCATTGGTTCCCGTCTTCCCGTTCATCCTCAGGACAAATTGCAACCTGTACGGAACAGGAGGTTAAAGGTGCTGAGGCTCCAAGTAGGGAGATTGCTAGTAAAGTGGCTGGAATGGCGAACCCGAGCACAAGGAGATGAGAAATGAGGTGCGTTTTAGAAACCTTTCCCCATCACACGGTGTACCATCTTCTGGGTTTCTCATGCATGTTTTCGATGTAGGAAGATGCCCTTGAACCTGGAGATTTGGGACCCATGCGATGGGTAGCACGCAGTATTACTTTAAAGGGTCTGCGTTTGCTCACCCAACCTCACCAAACCTCTCAGCCCCAAGAGTGTCCACCCTTATGTCTCATCCAGCTGTGGGTCTAGATATGGTCAATCCAGGTTGCATCACAGCCCCTGAACGAATTGTGTAAGAATTTCTCTCTCTTTCCCTGTCTTTGTTTCATGGGTTTTTAAAAGTAATTTATTTTTATAATGGGGTTTAGCTGCTTTTCACGGCTGTGTTTATGCCGCTTTACACCCACTTGACACACTAACAGAGAGATATCAATACATAGGTTTTAAGATTATTACTAGTCAGATATATTCTTGTGCGGTGAATCGGGCGTGTTGAGTCCAGTTCTCTGAGCAAGGAGTAGGTCTTGTCTATTACATATTGGGTTTATGGAACGGTATCTGAGCTAATTTGAAACTCTTGTTTTATGTATCACCCCACCTCACCTTTCCCGTTAAGCAGCCATAGTGTGTTTTCGGCATGTGTGACTCTGTTCTGTTTTGTAATTCAGTTCAAGTGTAACGGTTTTTACATTCCCTCTATAAGTGACACCTTATGAGAAGTGTCCTTTTCTGTGTGACTTATTTCACTTAGAATCGTCTTACCTAAATCCACTCATCATGCTGCTACTAGCCTTATGACATTGATTTCATGGCTGAGTGATATTCCATTGTACATAAGGACCACAACTTTTTTATCCATTTTTCGCTTTCCTGGGATATTTAAGGTGGAATGAAGTGGAGGTCCTTGTCAACAGAGCAGCCCTAAACTTTGGGGTGCTTGTGTCTTGCTGATTTTCAATTTTCCCACTTTATCCCCCCATGCGTGGAAGTGCCCTATGCTCTGTAAGCTGTGTTTTTTAGATGTTTCAGGACACACCGTACACTTCTCCAGAGTGGCTGTTGGCAATTTACATCCCGCCCATCAGTGTAGCAAGGCTCCCATTTCTCCATGGCCTGTCCTGCATTTCTGGTTTTGACACTATTTTCAGCATGGCCCTTTTGACCGATGGGAAGCGAGACTTCTTTGTAGCGCTGATTTGCCTTTCCAGGTTGCTTGGTTGGCCAAAAAGGGCGTATGCGTTTTTTCCTGAATATATTCAGGAAAAAACGCATACGCCCTTTTTGGCCAAGGGCATCATTGTCAACGTTTTGCCGCTTTTCATGTGCTTTAAAGGCGATTCGAATCTACCTCCTGAAATCTGTTTCCTGCAATTCTGCCTTGATTTCAAATCCTCTTCTTTGCCTTCCCTCAATATATTTGTGGACGAGAGTTATCATTTATAACTCTGCAGGTTTGTGAATTGCAGTGCCCTGAAGCTCCATTTTACAAGTCGCTTTTTTGGGTGCTGGCCGCAAAAGCGCAGGATGGCTTCAGGCCCTGTTCTGGTTCCGCGGGGCAGGCTGAGCCTGTGGTTAATTCTTCTTCCTGATGGGAAAATAGAGTGACCTGTGCCTGTCCCAACACCAAGAGCTAGTCTCTCATTGGTTCCCCGTCTTCCCGTTCATCCTCAGGACAAATTGCAACCTGTACGGAACAGGAGGTTAAAGGTGCTGAGGCTCCAAGTAGGGAGATTGCTAGTAAAGTGGCTGGAATGGCGAACCCGAGCACAAGGAGATGAGAAATGAGGTGCGTTTTAGAAACCTTTCGCCATCACACGGTGTACCATCTTCTGGGTTTCTCATGCATGTTTTCGATGTAGGTAGATGCCCTTGAACCTGGAGATTTGGGACCCATGCGATGGGTAGCACGCAGTATTACTTTAAAGGGTCTGCGTTTGCTCACCCAACCTCACCAAACCTCTCAGCCCCAAGAGTGTCCACCCTTATGTGTCATCCAGCTGTGGGTCTAGATATGGTCAATCCAGGTTGCATCACAGCCCCTGAACGAATTGTGTAAGAATTTCTCTCTCTTTCCCTGTCTTTGTTTCATGGGTTTTTAAAAGTAATTTATTTTTATAATGGGGTTTAGCTGCTTTTCACGGCTGTGTTTATGCCGCTTTACACCCACTTGACACACTAACAGAGAGATATCAATATATAGGTTTTAAGATTATTACTAGTCAGATATATTCCTGTGCGGTGAATCGGGCGTGTTGAGTCCAGTTCTCTGAGCAAGGAGTAGGTCTTGTCTATTACATATTGGGTTTATGGAACGGTATCTGAGCTAATTTGAAACTCTTGTTTTACGTATCACCCCACCTCACCTTTCCCGTTAAGCAGCCATAGTGTGTTTTCTGCATGTGTGACTCTGTTCTGTTTTGTAATTCCGTTCAAGTGTAACGGTTTTTACATTCCCTCTATAAGTGACACCTTATGAGAAGTGTCCTTTTCTGTGTGACTTATTTCACTTAGAATCGTCTTACCTAAATCCACTCATCATGCTGCTACTAGCCTTATGACATTGATTTCATGGCTGAGTGATATTCCATTGTACATAAGGACCACAACTTTTTTATCCATTTTTCGCTTTCCTGGGATATTTAAGGTGGAATGAAGTGGAGGTCCTTGTCAACAGAGCAGCCCTAAACTTTGGGGTGCTTGTGTCTTGCTGATTTTCAATTTTCCCACTTTATCCCCCCATGCGTGGAAGTGCCCTATGCTCTCTAAGCTGTGTTTTTTAGATGTTTCAGGACACACCGTACACTTCTCCAGAGTGGCTGTTGGCAATTTACATCCCGCCCATCAGTGTAGCAAGGCTCCCATTTCTCCATGGCCTGTCCTGCATTTCTGGTTTTGACACTTTTTTCAGCATGGCCCTTTTGACCGATGGGAAGCGAGACTTCTTTGTAGCGCTGATTTGCCTTTCCAGGTTGCTTGGTTGGCCAAAAATGGCGTATGCGTTTTTTCCTGAATATATTCAGGAAAAAACGCATACGCCCTTTTTGGCCAAGGGCATCATTGTCAACGTTTTGCCGCTCTTCATGTGCTTTAAAGGGGATTCGAATCTACCTCCTGAAATCTGTTTCCTGCAATTCTGCCTTGATTTCAAATCCTCTTCTTTGCCTTCCCTCAATATATTTGTGGACGAGAGTTATCATTTATAACTCTGCAGGTTTGTGAATTGCAGTGCCCAGAAGCTCCATTTTACAAGTCGCTTTTTTGGGAGCTGGCCGCAAAAGCGCAGGATGGCTTCAGGCCCTGTTCTGGTTCCGGGGGGCAGGCTGAGCCTGTGGTTAATTCTTCTTCCTGATGGGAAAATAGAGTGACCTGTGCCTGTCCCAACACCAAGAGCTAGTCTCTCATTGGTTCCCCGTCTTCCCGTTCATCCTCAGGACAAATTGCAACCTGTACGGAACAGGAGGTTAAAGGTGCTGATGCTCCAAGTAGGGAGATTGCTAGTAAAGTGGCTGGAATGGCGAACCCGAGCACAAGGAGATGAGAAATGAGGTGCGTTTTAGAAACCTTTCCCCATCACACGGTGTACCATCTTCTGGGTTTCTCATGCATGTTTTCGATGTAGGAAGATGCCCTTGAACCTGGAGATTTGGGACCCATGCGATGGGTAGCACGCAGTATTACTTTAAAGGGTCTGCGTTTGCTCACCCAACCTCACCAAACCTCTCAGCCCCAAGAGTGTCCACCCTTATGTCTCATCCAGCTGTGGGTCTAGATATGGTCAATCCAGGTTGCATCACAGCCCCTGAACGAATTGTGTAAGAATTTCTCTCTCTTTCCCTGTCTTGGTTTCATGGGTTTTTAAAAGTAATTTATTTTTATAATGGGGTTTAGCTGCTTTTCACGGCTGTGTTTATGCCGCTTTACACCCACTTGACACACTAACAGAGAGATATCAATACATAGGTTTTAAGATTATTACTGGTCAGATATATTCTTGTGCGGTGAATCGGGCGTGTTGAGTCCAGTTCTCTGAGCAAGGAGTAGGTCTTGTCTATTACATATTGGGTTTATGGAATGGTATCTGAGCTAATTTGAAACTCTTGTTTTATGTATCACCCCACCTCACCTTTCCCGTTAAGCAGCCATAGTGTGTTTTCTGCATGTGTGACTCTGTTCTGTTTTGTAATTCAGTTCAAGTGTAACGGTTTTTACATTCCCTCTATAAGTGACACCTTATGAGAAGTGTCCTTTTCTGTGTGACTTATTTCACTTAGAATCGTCGTACCTAAATCCACTCATCATGCTGCTACTAGCCTTATGACATTGATTTCATGGCTGAGTGATATTCCATTGTACATAAGGACCACAACTTTTTTATCCATTTTTCGCTTTCCTGGGATATTTAAGGTGGAATGAAGTGGAGTTCCTTGTCAACAGAGCAGCCCTAAACTTTGGGGTGCTTGTGTCTTGCTGATTTTCAATTTTCCCACTTTATCCCCCCATGCGTGGAAGTGCCCTATGCTCTCTAAGCTGTGTTTTTTAGATGTTTCAGGACACACCGTACCCTTCTCCAGAGTGGCTGTTGGCAATTTACATCCCGCCCATCAGTGTAGCAAGGCTCCCATTTCTCCATGGCCTGTCCTGCATTTCTGGTTTTGACACTTTTTTCAGCATGGCCCTTTTGACCGATGGGAAGCGAGACTTCTTTGTAGCGCTGATTTGCCTTTCCAGGTTGCTTGGTTGGCCAAAAAGGGCGTATGCGTTTTTTCCTGAATATATTCAGGAAAAAACGCATACGCCCTTTTTGGCCAAGGGCATCATTGTCAACGTTTTGCCGCTTTTCATGTGCTTTAAAGGGGATTCGAATCTACCTCCTGAAATCTGTTTCCTGCAATTCTGCCTTGATTTCAAATCCTCTTCTTTTCCTTCCCTCAATATATTTGTGGACGAGAGTTATCATTTATAACTCTGCAGGTTTGTGAATTGCAGTGCCCAGAAGCTCCATTTTACAAGTCGCTTTTTTGGGAGCTGGCCGCAAAAGCGCAGGATGGCTTCAGGCCCTGTTCTGGTTCCGGGGGGCAGGCTGAGCCTGTGGTTAATTCTTCTTCCTGATGGGAAAATAGAGTGACCTGTGCCTGTCCCAACACCAAGAGCTAGTCTCTCATTGGTTCCCCGTCTTCCCGTTCATCCTCAGGACAAATTGCAACCTGTACGGAACAGGAGGTTAAAGGTGCTGATGCTCCAAGTAGGGAGATTGCTAGTAAAGTGGCTGGAATGGCGAACCCGAGCACAAGGAGATGAGAAATGAGGTGCGTTTTAGAAACCTTTCCCCATCACACGGTGTACCATCTTCTGGGTTTCTCATGCATGTTTTCGATGTAGGAAGATGCCCTTGAACCTGGAGATTTGGGACCCATGCGATGGGTAGCACGCAGTATTACTTTAAAGGGTCTGCGTTTGCTCACCCAACCTCACCAAACCTCTCAGCCCCAAGAGTGTCCACCCTTATGTCTCATCCAGCTGTGGGTCTAGATATGGTCAATCCAGGTTGCATCACAGCCCCTGAACGAATTGTGTAAGTATTTCTCTCTCTTTCCCTGTCTTTGTTTCATGGGTTTTTAAAAGTAATTTATTTTTATAATGGGGTTTAGCTGCTTTTCACGGCTGTGTTTATGCCGCTTTACACCCACTTGACACACTAACAGAGAGATATCAATACATAGGTTTTAAGATTATTACTAGTCAGATATATTCTTGTGCGGTGAATCGGGCGTGTTGAGTCCAGTTCTCTGAGCAAGGAGTAGGTCTTGTCTATTACATATTGGGTTTATGGAATGGTATCTGAGCTAATTTGAAACTCTTGTTTTATGTATCACCCCACCTCACCTTTCCCGTTAAGCAGCCATAGTGTGTTTTCTGCATTTGTGACTCTGTTCTGTTTTGTAATTCAGTTCAAGTGTAACGGTTTTTACATTCCCTCTATAAGTGACACCTTATGAGAAGTGTCCTTTTCTGTGTGACTTATTTCACTTAGAATCGTCGTACCTAAATCCACTCATCATGCTGCTACTAGCCTTATGACATTGATTTCATGGCTGAGTGATATTCCATTGTACATAAGGACCACAACTTTTTTATCCATTTTTCGCTTTCCTGGGATATTTAAGGTGGAATGAAGTGGAGTTCCTTGTCAACAGAGCAGCCCTAAACTTTGGGGTGCTTGTGTCTTGCTGATTTTCAATTTTCCCACTTTATCCCCCCCATGCGTGGAAGTGCCCTATGCTCTCTAAGCTGTGTTTTTTAGATGTTTCAGGACACACCGTACACTTCTCCAGAGTGGCTGTTGGCAATTTACATCCCGCCCATCAGTGTAGCAAGGCTCCCATTTCTCCATGGCCTGTCCTGCATTTCTGGTTTTGACACTTTTTTCAGCCTGGCCCTTTTGACCGATGGGAAGCGAGACTTCTTTGTAGCGCTGATTTGCCTTTCCAGGTTGCTTGGTTGGCCAAAAAGGGCGTATGCGTTTTTTCCTGAATATATTCAGGAAAAAACGCATACGCCCTTTTTGGCCAAGGGCATCATTGTCAACGTTTTGCCGCTTTTCATGTGCTTTAAAGGCGATTCGAATCTACCTCCTGAAATTTGTTTCCTGCAATTCTGCCTTGATTTCAAATCCTCTTCTTTGCCTTCCCTCAATATATTTGTGGACGAGAGTTATCATTTATAACTCTGCAGGTTTGTGAATTGCAGTGCCCTGAAGCTCCATTTTACAAGTCGCTTTTTTGGGAGCTGGCCGCAAAAGCGCAGGATGGCTTCAGGCCCTGTTCTGGTTCCGGGGGGCAGGCTGAGCCTGTGGTTAATTCTTCTTCCTGATGGGAAAATAGAGTGACCTGTGCCTGTCCCAACACCAAGAGCTAGTCTCTCATTGGTTCCCCGTCTTCCCGTTCATCCTCAGGACAAATTGCAACCTGTACGGAACAGGAGGTTAAAGGTGCTGATGCTCCAAGTAGGGAGATTGCTAGTAAAGTGGCTGGAATGGCGAACCCGAGCACAAAGAGATGAGAAATGAGGTGCGTTTTAGAAACCTTTCCCCATCACACGGTGTACCATCTTCTGGGTTTCTCATGCATGTTTTCGATGTAGGAAGATGCCCTTGAACCTGGAGATTTGGGACCCATGCGATGGGTAGCACGCAGTATTACTTTAAAGGGTCTGCTTTTTCTCACCCAACCTCACCAAACCTCTCAGCCCCAAGAGTGTCCACCCTTATGTGTCATCCAGCTGTGGGTCTAGATATGGTCAATCCAGGTTGCATCACAGCCCCTGAACGAATTGTGTAAGAATTTCTCTCTCTTTCCCTGTCTTTGTTTCATGGGTTTTTAAAAGTAATTTATTTTTATAATGGGGTTTAGCTGCTTTTCACGGCTGTGTTTATGCCGCTTTACACCCACTTGACACACTAACAGAGAGATATCAATACATAGGTTTTAAGATTATTACTAGTCAGATATATTCCTGTGCGGTGAATCGGGCGTGTTGAGTCCAGTTCTCTGAGCAAGGAGTAGGTCTTGTCTATTACATATTGGGTTTATGGAACGGTATCTGAGCTAATTTGAAACTCTTGTTTTATGTATCACCCCACCTCACCTTTCCCGTTAAGCAGCCATAGTGTGTTTTCTGCATGTGTGACTCTGTTCTGTTTTGTAATTCAGTTCAAGTGTAACGGTTTTTACATTCCCTCTATAAGTGACACCTTATGAGAAGTGTCCTTTTCTGTGTGACTTATTTCACTTAGAATCGTCTTACCTAAATCCACTCATCATGCTGCTACTAGCCTTATGACATTGATTTCATGGCTGAGTGATATTCCATTGTACATAAGGACCACAACTTTTTTATCCATTTTTCGCTTTCCTGGGATATTTAAGGTGGAATGAAGTGGAGGTCCTTGTCAACAGAGCAGCCCTAAACTTTGGGGTGCTTGTGTCTTGCTGATTTTCAATTTTCCCACTTTATCCCCCCATGCGTGGAAGTGCCCTATGCTCTCTAAGCTGTGTTTTTTAGATGTTTCAGGACACACCGTACCCTTCTCCAGAGTGGCTGTTGGCAATGTACATCCCGCCCATCAGTGTAGCAAGGCTCCCATTTCTCCATGGCCTGTCCTGCATTTCTGGTTTTGACACTTTTTTCAGCCTGGCCTTTTTGACCGATGGGAAGCGAGACTTCTTTGTAGCGCTGATTTGCCTTTCCAGGTTGCTTGGTTGGCCAAAAAGGGCGTATGCGTTTTTTCCTGAATATATTCAGGAAAAAACGCATACGCCCTTTTTGGCCAAGGGCATCATTGTCAACGTTTTGCCGCTTTTCATGTGCTTTAAAGGCGATTCGAATCTACCTCCTGAAATCTGTTTCCTGCAATTCTGCCTTGATTTCAAATCCTCTTCTTTGCCTTCCCTCAATATATTTGTGGACGAGAGTTATCATTTATAACTCTGCAGGTTTGTGAATTGCAGTGCCCAGAAGCTCCATTTTACAAGTCGCTTTTTTGGGAGGTGGCCGCAAAAGCGCAGGATGGCTTCAGGCCCTGTTCTGGTTCCGGGGGGCAGGCTGAGCCTGTGGTTAATTCTTCTTCCTGATCGGAAAATAGAGTGACCTGTGCCTGTCCCAACACCAAGAGCTAGTCTTTCATTGGTTCCCGTCTTCCCGTTCATCCTCAGGACAAATTGCAACCTGTACGGAACAGGAGGTTAAAGGTGCTGATGCTCCAAGTAGGGAGATTGCTAGTAAAGTGGCTGGAATGGCGAACCCGAGCACAAGGAGATGAGAAATGAGGTGCGTTTTAGAAACCTTTCCGCATCACACGGTGTACCATCTTCTGGGTTTCTCATGCATGTTTTCGATGTAGGAAGATGCCCTTGAACCTGGAGATTTGGGACCCATGGGATGGGAAACAGGCAGTAGTACTTTAAAGGCTCTGCGTTTGCTCCCCCAACTTCACCAAATCTCTCAGGACCGAAAGTATCCACCTTTACGTCTCATCCAGCTGTGGGTCTAGATATGGTCAATCCAGGTGGCATCACAGCCCCTGAACGAATTTTGTAAGAATTTCTCTCTCTTTCACTGGCTTTGTTTCACGGGTTTTTAAAATTAATTTATTTTTATAACGGGGTTTATCTGTTTTTCACGGCTGTGTTTATGCCGCTTTACACCCACTTGTCTAACATCCAGAGAGATATCAATACATAGGTTTTAAGATTCTTACTAGTCAGATATATTCTTGTGCGGTGAATAGGGGGTGTTGAGTCCAGTTCACTGAGCAAGGAGTAGGTCTTTCTATTACATATTGGGTTTATGGAACGGTATCTGAGCTAATTTGAAACACTTGTTTTATGCATCACCCCACCTCACCTTTCCCGTTAAGCAGCCATAGTGTGTTTTGTAAACGTGTGACTCTGTTCTGTTTTTAATTCAGTTCAAGTGTAGCGGTTTTTACATTCCCTCTATAAGTGATAGCTTATGATAAGTGTCTTTTTCTGTGTGACTTATTTCACTTAGAATCGTCGTACCTAAATCCACTCATCATGCTGCTACTAGCCTTATGACATTGATTTCATGGCTGAGTGATATTCCATTGTACATAAGGACCACCACTTCTTTATCCATTTTTCTCGTTCCTGGGATATTTAAGGTGTTATGAACTGGAGGTTCTTGTCAACAGAGCAGCCCTAAACTTTGGGGTGCTTGTGTCTTGCTGATTTTCAATTTTCCCTCTTTATCCCCCCATGCGTGGAAGTGCCCTATGCTCTCTAAGCTGTGTTTTTTAGATGTTTCAGGACACACCGTACCCTTCTCCAGAGTGGCTGTTGGCAATTTACATCCCGCCCATCAGTGTAGCAAGGCTCCCATTTCTCCATGGCCTGTCCTGCATTTCTGGTTTTGACACTTTTTTCAGCATGGCCCTTTTGACCGATGGGAAGCGAGACTTCTTTGTAGCGCTGATTTACCTTTCCAGGTTGCTTGGTTGGCCAAAAAGGGCGTATGCGTTTTTTCCTGAATATATTCAGGAAAAAACGCCTACGCCCTTTTTGGCCAAGGGCATCATTGTCAACGTTTTGCCGCTTTTCATGTGCTTTAAAGGCGATTCGAATCTACCTCCTGAAATCTGTTTCCTGCAATTCTGCCTTGATTTCAAATCCTCTTCTTTGCCTTCCCTCAATATATTTGTGGACGAGAGTTATCATTTATAACTCTGCAGGTTTGTGAATTGCAGTGCCCTGAAGCTCCATTTTACAAGTCGCTTTTTTGGGAGCTGGCCGCAAAAGCGCAGGATGGCTTCAGGCCCTGTTCTGGTTCCGGAGGGCAGGCTGAGCCTGTGGTTAATTCTCCTTCCTGATGGGAAAATAGAGTGACCTGTGCCTGTCCCAACACCAAGAGCTAGTCTCTCATTGGTTTCCCGTCTTCCCGTTCATCCTCAGGACAAATTGCAACCTGTACGGAACAGGAGGTTAAAGGTGCTGATGCTCCAAGTAGGGAGATTGCTAGTAAAGTGGCTGGAATGGCGAACCCGAGCACAAGGAGATGAGAAATGAGGTGCGTTTTAGAAACCTTTCCCCATCACACGGTGTACCATCTTCTGGGTTTCTCATGCATGTTTTCGATGTAGGAAGATGCCCTTGAACCTGGAGATTTGGGACCCATGGGATGGGAAACAGGCAGTAGTACTTTAAAGGCTCTGCGTTTGCTCCCCCAACTTCACCAAATCTCTCAGGACCGAAAGTATCCACCTTTACGTCTCATCCAGCTGTGGGTCTAGATATGGTCAATCCAGGTGGCATCACAGCCCCTGAACGAATTTTGTAAGAATTTCTCTCTCTTTCACTGTCTTTGTTTCACGGGTTTTTAAAATTAATTTATTTTTATAACGGGGTTTATCTGTTTTTCACGGCTGTGTTTATGCCGCTTTACACCCACTTGTCTAACATCCAGAGAGATATCAATACATAGGTTTTAAGATTCTTACTAGTCAGATATATTCTTGTGCGGTGAATAGGGGGTGTTGAGTCCAGTTCACTGAGCAAGGAGTAGGTCTTTCTATTACATATTGGGTTTATGGAACGGTATCTGAGCTAATTTGAAACACTTGTTTTATGCATCACCCCACCTCACCTTTTCCGTTAAGCAGCCATAGTGTGTTTTGTAAACGTGTGACTCTGTTCTGTTTTTAATTCAGTTCAAGTGTAGCGGTTTTTACATTCCCTCTATAAGTGATAGCTTATGATAAGTGTCTTTTTCTGTGTGACTTATTTCACTTAGAATCGTCGTACCTAAATCCACTCATCATGCTGCTACTAGCCTTATGACATTGATTTCATGGCTGAGTGATATTCCATTGTACATAAGGACCACCACTTCTTTATCCATTTTTCTCGTTCCTGGGATATTTAAGGTGTTATGAACTGGAGGTTCTTGTCAACAGAGCAGCCCTAAACTTTGGGGTGCTTGTGTCTTGCTGATTTTCAATTTTCCCTCTTTATCCCCCCATGCGTGGAAGTGCCCTATGCTCTCTAAGCTGTGTTTTTTAGATGTTTCAGGACACACCGTACCCTTCTCCAGAGTGGCTGTTGGCAATTTACATCCCGCCCATCAGTGTAGCAAGGCTCCCATTTCTCCATGGCCTGTCCTGCATTTCTGGTTTTGACACTTTTTTCAGCATGGCCCTTTTGACCGATGGGAAGCGAGACTTCTTTGTAGCGCTGATTTGCCTTTCCAGGTTGCTTGGTTGGCCAAAAAGGGCGTATGCGTTTTTTCCTGAATATATTCAGGAAAAAACGCCTACGCCCTTTTTGGCCAAGGGCATCATTGTCAACGTTTTGCCGCTTTTCATGTGCTTTAAAGGCGATTCGAATCTACCTCCTGAAATCTGTTTCCTGCAATTCTGCCTTGATTTCAAATCCTCTTCTTTGCCTTCCCTCAATATATTTGTGGACGAGAGTTATCATTTATAACTCTGCAGGTTTGTGAATTGCAGTGCCCAGAAGCTCCATTTTACAAGTCGCTTTTTTGGGAGGTGGCCGCAAAAGCGCAGGATGGCTTCAGGCCCTGTTCTGGTTCCGGGGGGCAGGCTGAGCCTGTGGTTAATTCTTCTTCCTGATGGGAAAATAGAGTGACCTGTGCCTGTCCCAACACCAAGAGCTAGTCTCTCATTGGTTCCCGTCTTCCCGTTCATCCTCAGGACAAATTGCAACCTGTACGGAACAGGAGGTTAAAGGTGCTGAGGCTCCAAGTAGGGAGATTGCTAGTAAAGTGGCTGGAATGGCGAACCCGAGCAAAAGGAGATGAGAAATGAGGTGCGTTTTAGAAACCTTTCCCCATCACACGGTGTACCATCTTCTGGGTTTCTCATGCATGTTTTCGATGTAGGAAGATGCCCTTGAACCTGGAGATTTGGGACCCATGCGATGGGTAGCACGCAGTATTACTTTAAAGGGTCTGCGTTTGCTCACCCAACCTCACCAAACCTCTCAGCCCCAAGAGTGTCCACCCTTATGTCTCATCCAGCTGTGGGTCTAGATATGGTCAATCCAGGTTGCATCACAGCCCCTGAACGAATTGTGTAAGAATTTCTCTCTCTTTCCCTGTCTTTGTTTCATGGGTTTTTAAAAGTAATTTATTTTTATAATGGGGTTTAGCTGCTTTTCACGGCTGTGTTTATGCCGCTTTACACCCACTTGACACACTAACAGAGAGATATCAATACATAGGTTTTAAGATTATTACTAGTCAGATATATTCTTGTGCGGTGAATCGGGCGTGTTGAGTCCAGTTCTCTGAGCAAGGAGTAGGTCTTGTCTATTACATATTGGGTTTATGGAACGGTATCTGAGCTAATTTGAAACTCTTGTTTTATGTATCACCCCACCTCACCTTTCCCGTTAAGCAGCCATAGTGTGTTTTCTGCATGTGTGACTCTGTTCTGTTTTGTAATTCCGTTCAAGTGTAACGGTTTTTACATTCCCTCTATAAGTGACACCTTATGAGAAGTGTCCTTTTCTGTGTGACTTATTTCACTTAGAATCGTCTTACCTAAATCCACTCATCATGCTGCTACTAGCCTTATGACATTGATTTCATGGCTGAGTGATATTCCATTGTACATAAGGACCACAACTTTTTTATCCATTTTTCGCTTTCCTGGGATATTTAAGGTGGAATGAAGTGGAAGTCCTTGTCAACAGAGCAGCCCTAAACTTTGGGGTGCTTGTGTCTTGCTGATTTTCAATTTTCCCACTTTATCCCCCCATGCGTGGAAGTGCCCTATGCTCTCTAAGCTGTGTTTTTTAGATGTTTCAGGACACACCGTACACTTCTCCAGAGTGGCTGTTGGCAATTTACATCCCGCCCATCAGTGTAGCAAGGCTCCCATTTCTCCATGGCCTGTCCTGCATTTCTGGTTTTGACACTTTTTTCAGCATGGCCCTTTTGACCGATGGGAAGCGAGACTTCTTTGTAGCGCTGATTTGCCTTTCCAGGTTGCTTGGTTGGCCAAAAAGGGCGTATGCGTTTTTTCCTGAATATATTCAGGAAAAAACGCATACGCCCTTTTGGCCAAGGGCATCATTGTCAACGTTTTGCCGCTTTTCATGTGCTTTAAAGGCGATTCGAATCTACCTCCTGAAATCTGTTTCCTGCAATTCTGCCTTGATTTCAAATCCTCTTCTTTGCCTTCCCTCAATATATTTGTGGACGAGAGTTATCATTTATAACTCTGCAGGTTTGTGAATTGCAGTGCCCTGAAGCTCCATTTTACAAGTCGCTTTTTTGGGAGCTGGCCGCAAAAGCGCAGGATGGCTTCAGGCCCTGTTCTGGTTCCGGGGGGCAGGCTGAGCCTGTGGTTAATTCTCCTTCCTGATGGGAAAATAGAGTGACCTGTGCCTGTCCCAACACCAAGAGCTAGTCTCTCATTGGTTTCCCGTCTTCCCGTTCATCCTCAGGACAAATTGCAACCTGTACGGAACAGGAGGTTAAAGGTGCTGATGCTCCAAGTAGGGAGATTGCTAGTAAAGTGGCTGGAATGGCGAACCCGAGCACAAGGAGATGAGAAATGAGGTGCGTTTTAGAAACCTTTCCCCATCACACGGTGTACCATCTTCTGGGTTTCTCATGCATGTTTTCGATGTAGGAAGATGCCCTTGAACCTGGAGATTTGGGACCCATGGGATGGGAAACAGGCAGTAGTACTTTAAAGGCTCTGCGTTTGCTCCCCCAACTTCACCAAATCTCTCAGGACCGAAAGTATCCACCTTTAAGTCTCATCCAGCTGTGGGTCTAGATATGGTCAATCCAGGTGGCATCACAGCCCCTGAACGAATTTTGTAAGAATTTCTCTCTCTTTCACAGTCTTTGTTTCACGGGTTTTTAAAATTAATTTATTTTTATAACGGGGTTTATCTGTTTTTCACGGCTGTGTTTATGCCGCTTTACACCCACTTGTCTAACATCCAGAGAGATATCAATACATAGGTTTTAAGATTCTTACTAGTCAGATATATTCTTGTGCGGTGAATAGGGGGTGTTGAGTCCAGTTCACTGAGCAAGGAGTAGGTCTTTCTATTACATATTGGGTTTATGGAACGGTATCTGAGCTAATTTGAAACACTTGTTTTATGCATCACCCCACCTCACCTTTCCCGTTAAGCAGCCATAGTGTGTTTTGTAAACGTGTGACTCTGTTCTGTTTTTAATTCAGTTCAAGTGTAGCGGTTTTTACATTCCCTCTATAAGTGATAGCTTATGATAAATGTCTTTTTCTGTGTGACTTATTTCACTTAGAATCGTCGTACCTAAATCCACTCATCATGCTGCTACTAGCCTTATGACATTGATTTCATGGCTGAGTGATATTCCATTGTACATAAGGACCACCACTTCTTTATCCATTTTTCTCGTTCCTGGGATATTTAAGGTGTTATGAACTGGAGGTTCTTGTCAAGAGAGCAGCCCTAAACTTTGGGGTGCTTGTGTCTTGCTGATTTTCAATTTTCCCTCTTTATCCCCCCATGCGTGGAAGTGCCCTATGCTCTCTAAGCTGTGTTTTTTAGATGTTTCAGGACACACCGTACCCTTCTCC
The DNA here is from genome assembly GCF_965194825.1 of Balaenoptera physalus. NCBI lineage: Eukaryota > Metazoa > Chordata > Mammalia > Artiodactyla > Balaenopteridae > Balaenoptera > Balaenoptera physalus. The sequence goes on along the minus strand of NW_028124835.1, from coordinate 61,765 downwards.
AGAGTGGCTGTTGGCAATTTACATCCCGCCCATCAGTGTAGCAAGGCTCCCATTTCTCCATGGCCTGTCCTGCATTTCTGGTTTTGACACTTTTTTCAGCATGGCCCTTTTGACCGATGGGAAGCGAGACTTCTTTGTAGCGCTGATTTGCCTTTCCAGGTTGCTTGGTTGGCCAAAAAGGGCGTATGCGTTTTTTCCTGAATATATTCAGGAAAAAACGCCTACGCCCTTTTTGGCCAAGGGCATCATTGTCAACGTTTTGCCGCTTTTCATGTGCTTTAAAGGCGATTCGAATCTACCTCCTGAAATCTGTTTCCTGCAATTCTGCCTTGATTTCAAATCCTCTTCTTTGCCTTCCCTCAATATATTTGTGGACGAGAGTTATCATTTATAACTCTGCAGGTTTGTGAATTGCAGTGCCCAGAAGCTCCATTTTACAAGTCGCTTTTTTGGGAGGTGGCCGCAAAAGCGCAGGATGGCTTCAGGCCCTGTTCTGGTTCCGGGGGGCAGGCTGAGCCTGTGGTTAATTCTTCTTCCTGATGGGAAAATAGAGTGACCTGTGCCTGTCTCAACACCAAGAGCTAGTCTCTCATTGGTTCCCGTCTTCCCGTTCATCCTCAGGACAAATTGCAACCTGTACGGAACATGAGGTTAAAGGTGCTGATGCTCCAAGTAGGGAGATTGCTAGTAAAGTGGCTGGAATGGCGAACCCGAGCACAAGAAGATGAGAAATGAGGTGCGTTTTAGAAACCTTTCCCCATCACACGGTGTACCATCTTCTGGGTTTCTCATGCATGTTTTCGATGTAGGAAGATGCCCTTGAACCTGGAGATTTGGGACCCATGCGATGGGTAGCACGCAGTATTACTTTAAAGGGTCTGCGTTTGCTCACCCAACCTCACCAAACCTCTCAGCCCCAAGAGTGTCCACCCTTATGTCTCATCCAGCTGTGGGTCTAGATATGGTCAATCCAGGTTGCATCACAGCCCCTGAACGAATTGTGTAAGAATTTCTCTCTCTTTCCCTGTCTTTGTTTCATGGGTTTTTAAAAGTAATTTATTTTTATAATGGGGTTTAGCTGCTTTTCACGGCTGTGTTTATGCCGCTTTACACCCACTTGACACACTAACAGAGAGATATCAATACATAGGTTTTAAGATTATTACTAGTCAGCTATATTCCTGTGCGGTGAATCGGGCGTGTTGAGTCCAGTTCTCTGAGCAAGGAGTAGGTCTTGTCTATTACATATTGGGTTTATGGAACGGTATCTGAGCTAATTTGAAACTCTTGTTTTATGTATCACCCCACCTCACCTTTCCCGTTAAGCAGCCATAGTGTGTTTTCTGCATGTGTGACTCTGTTCTGTTTTGAAATTCCGTTCAAGTGTAACGGTTTTTACATTCCCTCTATAAGTGACACCTTATGAGAAGTGTCCTTTTCTGTGTGACTTATTTCACTTAGAATCGTCTTACCTAAATCCACTCATCATGCTGCTACTAGCCTTATGACATTGATTTCATGGCTGAGTGATATTCCATTGTACATAAGGACCACAACTTTTTTATCCATTTTTCGCTTTCCTGGGATATTTAAGGTGGAATGAAGTGGAGGTCCTTGTCAACAGAGCAGCCCTAAACTTTGGGGTGCTTGTGTCTTGCTGATTTTCAATTTTCCCACTTTATCCCCCCATGCGTGGAAGTGCCCTATGCTCGCTAAGCTGTGTTTTTTAGATGTTTCAGGACACACCGTACCCTTCTCCAGAGTGGCTGTTGGCAATTTACATCCCGCCCATCAGTGTAGCAAGGCTCCCATTTCTCCATGGCCTGTCCTGCATTTCTGGTTTTGACACTTTTTTCAGCCTGGCCCTTTTGACCGATGGGAAGCGAGACTTCTTTGTAGCGCTGATTTGCCTCTCCAGGTTGCTTGGTTGGCCAAAAAGGGCGTATGCGTTTTTTCCTGAATATATTCAGGAAAAAACGCATACGCCCTTTTTGGCCAAGGGCATCATTGTCAACGTTTTGCCGCTTTTCATGTGCTTTAGAGGCGATTCGAATCTACCTCCTGAAATCTGTTTCCTGCAATTCTGCCTTGATTTCAATTCCTCGTCTTTGCCTTCCCTCAATATATTTGTGGACGAGAGTTATCATTTATAACTCTGCAGGTTTGTGAATTGCAGTGCCCTGAAGCTCCATTTTACAAGTCGCTTTTTTGGGAGCTGGCCGCAAAAGCGCAGGATGGCTTCAGGCCCTGTTCTGGTTCCGGGGTGCAGGCTGAGCCTGTGGTTAATTCTCCTTCCTGATGGGAAAATAGAGTGACCTGTGCCTGTCCCAACACCAAGAGCTAGTCTCTCATTGGTTTCCCGTCTTCCCGTTCATCCTCAGGACAAATTGCAACCTGTACAGAACAGGAGGTTAAAGGTTCTGATGCTCCAAGTAGGGAGATTGCTAGTAAAGTGGCTGGAATGGCAAACCCGAGCACAAGGAGATTAGAAATGAGGTGCGTTTTAGAAACCTTTCCCCATCACACGGTGTACCATCTTCTGGGTTTCTCATGCATGTTTTCGATGTAGGAAGATGCCCTTGAACCTGGAGATTTGGGACCCATGGGATGGGAAACAGGCAGTAGTACTTTAAAGGCTCTGCGTTTGCTCCCCCAACCTCACCAAATCTCTCAGCCCCGAAAGTATCCACCCTTACGTCTCATCCAGCTGTGGGTCTAGATATGGTCAATCCAGGTGGCATCACAGCCCCTGAACGAATTGTGTAAGAATTTCTCTCTCTTTCACTGTCTTTGTTTCACGGGTTTTTAAAATTAATTTATTTTTATAACGGGGTTTATCTGTTTTTCACGGCTGTGTTTATGCCGCTTTACACCCACTTGTCTAACATCCAGAGAGATATCAATACATAGGTTTTAAGATTCTTACTAGTCAGATATATTCTTGTGCGGTGAATAGGGGGTGTTGAGTCCAGTTCACTGAGCAAGGAGTAGGTCTTTCTATTACATATTGGGTTTATGGAACGGTATCTGAGCTAATTTGAAACACTTGTTTTATGCATCACCCCACCTCACCTTTCCCGTTAAACAGCCATAGTGTGTTTTGTAAACGTGTGACTCTGTTCTGTTTTTAATTCAGTTCAAGTGTAGCGGTTTTTACATTCCCTCTATAAGTGATAGCTTATGATAAGTGTCTTTTTCTGTGTGACTTATTTCACTTAGAATCGTCGTACCTAAATCCACTCATCATGCTGCTACTAGCCTTATGACATTGATTTCATGGCTGAGTGATATTCCATTGTACATAAGGACCACCACTTCTTTATTCATTTTTCTCGTTCCTGGGATATTTAAGGTGTTATGAACTGGAGGTTCTTGTCAACAGAGCAGCCCTAAACTTTGGGGTGCTTGTGTCTTGCTGATTTTCAATTTTCCCTCTTTATCCCCCCATGCGTGGAAGTGCCCTATGCTCTCTAAGCTGTGTTTTTTAGATGTTTCAGGACACACCGTACACTTCTCCAGAGTGGCTGTTGGCAATTTACATCCCGCCCATCAGTGTAGCAAGGCTCCCATTTCTCCATGGCCTGTCCTGCATTTCTGGTTTTGACACTTTTTTCAGCATGGCCCTTTTGACCGATGGGAAGCGAGACTTCTTTGTAGCGCTGATTTGCCTTTCCAGGTTGCTTGGTTGGCCAAAAAGGGCGTATGCGTTTTTTCCTGAATATATTCAGGAAAAAACGCATACGCCCTTTTTGGCCAAGGGCATCATTGTCAACGTTTTGCCGCTTTTCATGTGCTTTAAAGGCGATTCGAATCTACCTCCTGAAATCTGTTTCCTGCAATTCTGCCTTGATTTCAAATCCTCTTCTTTGCCTTCCCTCAATATATTTGTGGACGAGAGTTATCATTTATAACTCTGCAGGTTTGTGAATTGCAGTGCCCTGAAGCTCCATTTTACAAGTCGCTTTTTTGGGAGCTGGCCGCAAAAGCGCAGGATGGCTTCAGGCCCTGTTCTGGTTCCGGGGTGCAGGCTGAGCCTGTGGTTAATTCTCCTTCCTGATGGGAAAATAGAGTGACCTGTGCCTGTCCCAACACCAAGAGCTAGTCTCTCATTGGTTTCCCGTCTTCCCGTTCATCCTCAGGACAAATTGCAACCTGTATGGAACATGAGGTTAAAGGTGCTGATGCTCCAAGTAGGGAGATTGCTAGTAAAGTGGCTGGAATGGCGAACCCGAGCACAAGGAGATGAGAAATGAGGTGCGTTTTAGAAACCTTTCCCCATCACACGGTGTACCATCTTCTGGGTTTCTCATGCATGTTTTCGATGTAGGAAGATGCCCTTGAACCTGGAGATTTGGGACCCATGGGATGGGAAACAGGCAGTAGTACTTTAAAGGCTCTGCGTTTGCTCCCCCAACCTCACCAAATCTCTCAGCCCCGAAAGTATCCACCCTTACGTCTCATCCAGCTGTGGGTCTAGATATGGTCAATCCAGGTGGCATCACAGCCCCTGAACGAATTTTGTAAGAATTTCTCTCTCTTTCACTGTCTTTGTTTCACGGGTTTTTAAAATTAATTTATTTTTATAACGGGGTTTATCTGTTTTTCACGGCTGTGTTTATGCCGCTTTACACCCACTTGTCTAACATCCAGAGAGATATCAATACATAGGTTTTAAGATTCTTACTAGTCAGATATATTCTTGTGCGGTGAATAGGGGGTGTTGAGTCCAGTTCACTGAGCAAGGAGTAGGTCTTTCTATTACATATTGGGTTTATGGAACGGTATCTGAGCTAATTTGAAACACTTGTTTTATGCATCACCCCACCTCACCTTTCCCGTTAAACAGCCATAGTGTGTTTTGTAAACGTGTGACTCTGTTCTGTTTTTAATTCAGTTCAAGTGTAGCGGTTTTTACATTCCCTCTATAAGTGATAGCTTATGATAAGTGTCTTTTTCTGTGTGACTTATTTCACTTAGAATCGTCGTACCTAAATCCACTCATCATGCTGCTACTAGCCTTATGACATTGATTTCATGGCTGAGTGATATTCCATTGTACATAAGGACCACCACTTCTTTATCCATTTTTCTCGTTCCTGGGATATTTAAGGTGTTATGAACTGGAGGTTCTTGTCAACAGAGCAGCCCTAAACTTTGGGGTGCTTGTGTCTTGCTGATTTTCAATTTTCCCTCTTTATCCCCCCATGCGTGGAAGTGCCCTATGCTCTCTAAGCTGTGTTTTTTAGATGTTTCAGGACACACCGTACACTTCTCCAGAGTGGCTGTTGGCAATTTACATCCCGCCCATCAGTGTAGCAAGGCTCCCATTTCTCCATGGCCTGTCCTGCATTTCTGGTTTTGACACTTTTTTCAGCATGGCCCTTTTGACCGATGGGAAGCGAGACTTCTTTGTAGCGCTGATTTGCCTTTCCAGGTTGCTTGGTTGGCCAAAAAGGGCGTATGCGTTTTTTCCTGAATATATTCAGGAAAAAACGCATACGCCCTTTTTGGCCAAGGGCATCATTGTCAACGTTTTGCCGCTTTTCATGTGCTTTAAAGGCGATTCGAATCTACCTCCTGAAATCTGTTTCCTGCAATTCTGCCTTGATTTCAAATCCTCTTCTTTGCCTTCCCTCAATATATTTGTTGACGAGAGTTATCATTTATAACTCTGCAGGTTTGTGAATTGCAGTGCCCTGAAGCTCCATTTTACAACTCGCTTTTTTGGGAGATGGCCGCAAAAGCGCAGGATGGCTTCAGGCCCTGTTCTGGTTCCGGGGGGCAGGGTGAGCCTGTGGTTAATTCTTCTTCCTGATGGGAAAATAGAGTGACCTGTGCCTGTCCCAACACCAAGAGCTAGTCTCTCATTGGTTCCCCGTCTTCCCATTCATCCTGAGGACAAATTGCAACCTGTACGGAACAGGAGGTTAAAGGTGCTGAGGCTCCAAGTAGGGAGATTGCTAGTAAAGTGGCTGGAATGGCGAACCCGAGCACAAGGAGATGAGAAATGAGGTGCGTTTTAGAAACCTTTCCCCATCACACGGTGTACCATCTTCTGGGTTTCTCATGCATGTTTTCGATGTAGGTAGATGCCCTTGAACCTGGAGATTTGGGACCCATGCGATGGGTAGCACGCAGTATTACTTTAAAGGGTCTGCGTTTGCTCACCCAACCTCACCAAACCTCTCAGCCCCAAGAGTGTCCACCCTTATGTCTCATCCAGCTGTGGGTCTAGATATGGTCAATCCAGGTTGCATCACAGCCCCTGAACGAATTGTGTAAGAATTTCTCTCTCTTTCCCTGTCTTTGTTTCATGGGTTTTTAAAAGTAATTTATTTTTATAATGGGGTTTAGCTGCTTTTCACGGCTGTGTTTATGCCGCTTTACACCCACTTGACACACTAACAGAGAGATATCAATACATAGGTTTTAAGATTATTACTAGTCAGATATATTCTTGTGCGGTGAATCGGGCGTGTTGAGTCCAGTTCTCTGAGCAAGGAGTAGGTCTTGTCTATTACATATTGGGTTTATGGAACGGTATCTGAGCTAATTTGAAACTCTTGTTTTATGTATCACCCCACCTCACCTTTCCCGTTAAGCAGCCATAGTGTGTTTTCTGCATGTGTGACTCTGTTCTGTTTTGTAATTCCGTTCAAGTGTAACGGTTTTTACATTCCCTCTATAAGTGACACCTTATGAGAAGTGTCCTTTTCTGTGTGACTTATTTCACTTAGAATCGTCTTACCTAAATCCACTCATCATGCTGCTACTAGCCTTATGACATTGATTTCATGGCTGAGTGATATTCCATTGTACATAAGGACCACAACTTTTTTATCCATTTTTCGCTTTCCTGGGATATTTAAGGTGGAATGAAGTGGAGGTCCTTGTCAACAGAGCAGCCCTAAACTTTGGGGTGCTTGTGTCTTGCTGATTTTCAATTTTCCCACTTTATCCCCCCATGCGTGGAAGTGCCCTATGCTCTCTAAGCTGTGTTTTTTAGATGTTTCAGGACACACCGTATACTTCTCCAGAGTGGCTGTTGGCAATTTACATCCCGCCCATCAGTGTAGCAAGGCTCCCATTTCTCCATGGCCTGTCCTGCATTTCTGGTTTTGACACTTTTTTCAGCATGGCCCTTTTGACTGATGGGAAGCGAGACTTCTTTGTAGCGCTGATTTGCCTTTCCAGGTTGCTTGGTTGGCCAAAAAGGGCGTATGCGTTTTTTCCTGAATATATTCAGGAAAAAACGCATACGCCCTTTTTGGCCAAGGGCATCATTGTCAACGTTTTGCCGCTTTTCATGTGCTTTAGAGGCAATTCGAATCTACCTCCTGAAATCTGTTTCCTGCAATTCTGCCTTGATTTCAATTCCTCGTCTTTGCCTTCCCTCAATATATTTGTGGACGAGAGTTATCATTTATAACTGTGCAGGTTTGTGAATTGCAGTGCCCTGAAGCTCCATTTTACAACTCGCTTTTTCGGGAGCTGGCCGCAAAAGCGCAGGATGGCTTCAGGCCCTGTTCTGGTTCCGGGGGGCAGGCTGAGCCTGTGGTTAATTCTTCTTCCTGATGGGAAAATAGAGTGACCTGTGCCTGTCCCAACACCAAGAGCTAGTCTCTCATTGGTTCCCCGTCTTCCCGTTCATCCTCAGGACAAATTGCAACCTGTACGGAACAGGAGGTTAAAGGTGCTGATGCTCCAAGTAGGGAGATTGCTAGTAAAGTGGCTGGAATGGCGAACCCGAGCACAAGGAGATGAGAAATGAGGTGCGTTTTAGAAACCTTTCCCCATCACACAGTGTACCATCTTCTGGGTTTCTCATGCATGTTTTCGATGTAGGAAGATGCCCTTGAACCTGGAGATTTGGGACCCATGCGATGGGTAGCACGCAGTATTACTTTAAAGGGTCTGCGTTTGCTCACCCAACCTCACCAAACCTCTCAGCCCCAAGAGTGTCCACCCTTATGTCTCATCCAGCTGTGGGTCTAGATATGGTCAATCCAGGTTGCATCACAGCCCCTGAACGAATTGTGTAAGAATTTCTCTCTCTTTCCCTGTCTTTGTTTCATGGGTTTTTAAAAGTAATTTATTTTTATAATGGGGTTTAGCTGCTTTTCACGGCTGTGTTTATGCCGCTTTACACCCACTTGACACACTAACAGAGAGATATCAATACATAGGTTTTAAGATTATTACTAGTCAGATATATTCTTGTGCGGTGAATCGGGCGTGTTGAGTCCAGTTCTCTGAGCAAGGAGTAGGTCTTGTCTATTACATATTGGGTTTATGGAACGGTATCTGAGCTAATTTGAAACTCTTGTTTTATGTATCACCCCACCTCACCTTTCCCGTTAAGCAGCCATAGTGTGTTTTCTGCATGTGTGACTCTGTTCTGTTTTGTAATTCAGTTCAAGTGTAACGGTTTTTACATTCCCTCTATAAGTGACACCTTATGAGAAGTGTCCTTTTCTGTGTGACTTATTTCACTTAGAATCGTCTTACCTAAATCCACTCATCATGCTGCTACTAGCCTTATGACATTGATTTCATGGCTGAGTGATATTCCATTGTACATAAGGACCACAACTTTTTTATCCATTTTTCGCTTTCCTGGGATATTTAAGGTGGAATGAAGTGGAAGTCCTTGTCAACAGAGCAGCCCTAAACTTTGGGGTGCTTGTGTCTTGCTGATTTTCAATTTTCCCACTTTATCCCCCCATGCGTGGAAGTGCCCTATGCTCTCTAAGCTGTGTTTTTTAGATGTTTCAGGACACACCGTACACTTCTCCAGAGTGGCTGTTGGCAATTTACATCCCGCCCATCAGTGTAGCAAGGCTCCCATTTCTCCATGGCCTGTCCTGCATTTCTGGTTTTGACACTTTTTTCAGCATGGCCCTTTTGACCGATGGGAAGCGAGACTTCTTTGTAGCGCTGATTTGCCTTTCCAGGTTGCTTGGTTGGCCAAAAAGGGCGTATGCGTTTTTTCCTGAATATATTCAGGAAAAAAGGCATACGCCCTTTTTGGCCAAGGGCATCATTGTCAACGTTTTGCCGCTTTTCATGTGCTTTAAAGGCGATTCGAATCTACCTCCTGAAATCTGTTTCCTGCAATTCTGCCTTGATTTCAAATCCTCTTCTTTGCCTTCCCTCAATATATTTGTGGACGAGAGTTATCATTTATAACTCTGCAGGTTTGTGAATTGCAGTGCCCTGAAGCTCCATTTTACAAGTCGCTTTTTTGGGAGCTGGCCGCAAAAGCGCAGGATGGCTTCAGGCCCTGTTCTGGTTCCGGGGGGCAGGCTGAGCCTGTGGTTAATTCTCCTTCCTGATGGGAAAATAGAGTGACCTGTGCCTGTCCCAACACCAAGAGCTAGTCTCTCATTGGTTTCCCGTCTTCCCGTTCATCCTCAGGACAAATTGCAACCTGTACGGAACAGGAGGTTAAAGGTGCTGATGCTCCAAGTAGGGAGATTGCTAGTAAAGTGGCTGGAATGGCGAACCCGAGCACAAGGAGATGAGAAATGAGGTGCGTTTTAGAAACCTTTCCCCATCACACGGTGTACCATCTTCTGGGTTTCTCATGCATGTTTTCGATGTAGGAAGATGCCCTTGAACCTGGAGATTTGGGACCCATGGGATGGGAAACAGGCAGTAGTACTTTAAAGGCTCTGCGTTTGCTCCCCCAACTTCACCAAATCTCTCAGGACCGAAAGTATCCACCTTTAAGTCTCATCCAGCTGTGGGTCTAGATATGGTCAATCCAGGTGGCATCACAGCCCCTGAACGAATTTTGTAAGAATTTCTCTCTCTTTCACTGTCTTTGTTTCACGGGTTTTTAAAATTAATTTATTTTTATAACGGGGTTTATCTGTTTTTCACGGCTGTGTTTATGCCGCTTTACACCCACTTGTCTAACATCCAGAGAGATATCAATACATAGGTTTTAAGATTCTTACTAGTCAGATATATACTTGTGCGGTGAATAGGGGGTGTTGAGTCCAGTTCACTGAGCAAGGAGTAGGTCTTTCTATTACATATTGGGTTTATGGAACGGTATCTGAGCTAATTTGAAACACTTGTTTTATGCATCACCCCACCTCACCTTTCCCGTTAAGCAGCCATAGTGTGTTTTGTAAACGTGTGACTCTGTTCTGTTTTTAATTCAGTTCAAGTGTAGCGGTTTTTACATTCCCTCTATAAGTGATAGCTTATGATAAATGTCTTTTTCTGTGTGACTTATTTCACTTAGAATCGTCGTACCTAAATCCACTCATCATGCTGCTACTAGCCTTATGACATTGATTTCATGGCTGAGTGATATTCCATTGTACATAAGGACCACCACTTCTTTATCCATTTTTCTCATTCCTGGGATATTTAAGGTGTTATGAACTGGAGGTTCTTGTCAAGAGAGCAGCCCTAAACTTTGGGGTGCTTGTGTCTTGCTGATTTTCAATTTTCCCTCTTTATCCCCCCATGCGTGGAAGTGCCCTATGCTCTCTAAGCTGTGTTTTTTAGATGTTTCAGGACACACCGTACCCTTCTCCAGAGTGGCTGTTGGCAATTTACATCCCGCCCATCAGTGTAGCAAGGCTCCCATTTCTCCATGGCCTGTCCTGCATTTCTGGTTTTGACACTTTTTTCAGCATGGCCCTTTTGACCGATGGGAAGCGAGACTTCTTTGTAGCGCTGATTTGCCTTTCCAGGTTGCTTGGTTGGCCAAAAAGGGCGTATGCGTTTTTTCCTGAATATATTCAGGAAAAAACGCCTACGCCCTTTTTGGCCAAGGGCATCATTGTCAACGTTTTGCCGCTTTTCATGTGCTTTAAAGGCGATTCGAATCTACCTCCTGAAATCTGTTTCCTGCAATTCTGCCTTGATTTCAAATCCTCTTCTTTGCCTTCCCTCAATATATTTGTGGACGAGAGTTATCATTTATAACTCTGCAGGTTTGTGAATTGCAGTGCCCAGAAGCTCCATTTTACAAGTCGCTTTTTTGGGAGCTGGCCGCAAAAGCGCAGGATGGCTTCAGGCCCTGTTCTGGTTCCGGGGGGCAGGCTGAGCCTGTGGTTAATTCTTCTTCCTGATGGGAAAATAGAGTGACCTGTGCCTGTCTCAACGCCAAGAGCTAGTCTCTCATTGGTTCCCGTCTTCCCGTTCATCCTCAGGACAAATTGCAACCTGTACGGAACATGAGGTTAAAGGTGCTGATGCTCCAAGTAGGGAGATTGCTAGTAAAGTGGCTGGAATGGCGAACCCGAGCACAAGAAGATGAGAAATGAGGTGCGTTTTAGAAACCTTTCCCCATCACACGGTGTACCATCTTCTGGGTTTCTCATGCATGTTTTCGATGTAGGAAGATGCCCTTGAACCTGGAGATTTGGGACCCATGCGATGGGTAGCACGCAGTATTACTTTAAAGGGTCTGCGTTTGCTCACCCAACCTCACCAAACCTCTCAGCCCCAAGAGTGTCCACCCTTATGTCTCATCCAGCTGTGGGTCTAGATATGGTCAATCCAGGTTGCATCACAGCCCCTGAACGAATTGTGTAAGAATTTCTCTCTCTTTCCCTGTCTTTGTTTCATGGGTTTTTAAAAGTAATTTATTTTTATAATGGGGTTTAGCTGCTTTTCACGGCTGTGTTTATGCCGCTTTACACCCACTTGACACACTAACAGAGAGATATCAATACATAGGTTTTAAGATTATTACTAGTCAGCTATATTCCTGTGCGGTGAATCGGGCGTGTTGAGTCCAGTTCTCTGAGCAAGGAGTAGGTCTTGTCTATTACATATTGGGTTTATGGAACGGTATCTGAGCTAATTTGAAACTCTTGTTTTATGTATCACCCCACCTCACCTTTCCCGTTAAGCAGCCATAGTGTGTTTTCTGCATGTGTGACTCTGTTCTGTTTTGTAATTCCGTTCAAGTGTAACGGTTTTTACATTCCCTCTATAAGTGACACCTTATGAGAAGTGTCCTTTTCTGTGTGACTTATTTCACTTAGAATCGTCTTACCTAAATCCACTCATCATGCTGCTACTAGCCTTATGACATTGATTTCATGGCTGAGTGATATTCCATTGTACATAAGGACCACAACTTTTTTATCCATTTTTCGCTTTCCTGGGATATTTAAGGTGGAATGAAGTGGAGGTCCTTGTCAACAGAGCAGCCCTAAACTTTGGGGTGCTTGTGTCTTGCTGATTTTCAATTTTCCCACTTTATCCCCCCATGCGTGGAAGTGCCCTATGCTCTCTAAGCTGTGTTTTTTAGATGTTTCAGGACACACCGTACCCTTCTCCAGAGTGGCTGTTGGCAATTTACATCCCGCCCATCAGTGTAGCAAGGCTCCCATTTCTCCATGGCCTGTCCTGCATTTCTGGTTTTGACACTTTTTTCAGCCTGGCCCTTTTGACCGATGGGAAGCGAGACTTCTTTGTAGCGCTGATTTGCCTCTCCAGGTTGCTTGGTTGGCCAAAAAGGGCGTATGCGTTTTTTCCTGAATATATTCAGGAAAAAACGCATACGCCCTTTTTGGCCAAGGGCATCATTGTCAACGTTTTGCCGCTTTTCATGTGCTTTAGAGGCGATTCGAATCTACCTCCTGAAATCTGTTTCCTGCAATTCTGCCTTGATTTCAATTCCTCGTCTTTGCCTTCCCTCAATATATTTGTGGACGAGAGTTATCATTTATAACTCTGCAGGTTTGTGAATTGCAGTGCCCTGAAGCTCCATTTTACAAGTCGCTTTTTTGGGAGCTGGCCGCAAAAGCGCAGGATGGCTTCAGGCCCTGTTCTGGTTCCGGGGTGCAGGCTGAGCCTGTGGTTAATTCTCCTTCCTGATGGGAAAATAGAGTGACCTGTGCCTGTCCCAACACCAAGAGCTAGTCTCTCATTGGTTTCCCGTCTTCCCGTTCATCCTCAGGACAAATTGCAACCTGTACAGAACAGGAGGTTAAAGGTTCTGATGCTCCAAGTAGGGAGATTGCTAGTAAAGTGGCTGGAATGGCAAACCCGAGCACAAGGAGATTAGAAATGAGGTGCGTTTTAGAAACCTTTCCCCATCACACGGTGTACCATCTTCTGGGTTTCTCATGCATGTTTTCGATGTAGGAAGATGCCCTTGAACCTGGAGATTTGGGACCCATGGGATGGGAAACAGGCAGTAGTACTTTAAAGGCTCTGCGTTTGCTCCCCCAACCTCACCAAATCTCTCAGCCCCGAAAGTATCCACCCTTACGTCTCATCCAGCTGTGGGTCTAGATATGGTCAATCCAGGTGGCATCACAGCCCCTGAACGAATTGTGTAAGAATTTCTCTCTCTTTCACTGTCTTTGTTTCACGGGTTTTTAAAATTAATTTATTTTTATAACGGGGTTTATCTGTTTTTCACGGCTGTGTTTATGCCGCTTTACACCCACTTGTCTAACATCCAGAGAGATATCAATACATAGGTTTTAAGATTCTTACTAGTCAGATATATTCTTGTGCGGTGAATAGGGGGTGTTGAGTCCAGTTCACTGAGCAAGGAGTAGGTCTTTCTATTACATATTGGGTTTATGGAACGGTATCTGAGCTAATTTGAAACACTTGTTTTATGCATCACCCCACCTCACCTTTCCCGTTAAACAGCCATAGTGTGTTTTGTAAACGTGTGACTCTGTTCTGTTTTTAATTCAGTTCAAGTGTAGCGGTTTTTACATTCCCTCTATAAGTGATAGCTTATGATAAGTGTCTTTTTCTGTGTGACTTATTTCACTTAGAATCGTCGTACCTAAATCCACTCATCATGCTGCTACTAGCCTTATGACATTGATTTCATGGCTGAGTGATATTCCATTGTACATAAGGACCACCACTTCTTTATCCATTTTTCTCGTTCCTGGGATATTTAAGGTGTTATGAACTGGAGGTTCTTGTCAACAGAGCAGCCCTAAACTTTGGGGTGCTTGTGTCTTGCTGATTTTCAATTTTCCCTCTTTATCCCCCCATGCGTGGAAGTGCCCTATGCTCTCTAAGCTGTGTTTTTTAGATGTTTCAGGACACACCGTACACTTCTCCAGAGTGGCTGTTGGCAATTTACATCCCGCCCATCAGTGTAGCAAGGCTCCCATTTCTCCATGGCCTGTCCTGCATTTCTGGTTTTGACACTTTTTTCAGCATGGCCCTTTTGACCGATGGGAAGCGAGACTTCTTTGTAGCGCTGATTTGCCTTTCCAGGTTGCTTGGTTGGCCAAAAAGGGCGTATGCGTTTTTTCCTGAATATATTCAGGAAAAAACGCATACGCCCTTTTTGGCCAAGGGCATCATTGTCAACGTTTTGCCGCTTTTCATGTGCTTTAAAGGCGATTCGAATCTACCTCCTGAAATCTGTTTCCTGCAATTCTGCCTTGATTTCAAATCCTCTTCTTTGCCTTCCCTCAATATATTTGTTGACGAGAGTTATCATTTATAACTCTGCAGGTTTGTGAATTGCAGTGCCCTGAAGCTCCATTTTACAAGTCGCTTTTTTGGGAGCTGGCCGCAAAAGCGCAGGATGGCTTCAGGCCCTGTTCTGGTTCCGGGGGGCAGGCTGAGCCTGTGGTTAATTCTCCTTCCTGATGGGAAAATAGAGTGACCTGTGCCTGTCCCAACACCAAGAGCTAGTCTCTCATTGGTTTCCCGTCTTCCCATTCATGCTCAGGACAAATTGCAACCTGTACAGAACAGGAGCTTAAAGGTGCTGAGGCTTCAAGTAGGGAGATTGCTAGTAAAGTGGCTGGAATGGCGAACCCGAGCACAAGGAGATGAGAAATGAGGTGCGTTTTAGAAACCTTTCCCCATCACACGGTGTACCATCTTCTGGGTTTCTCATGCATGTTTTCGATGTAGGAAGATGCCCTTGAACCTGGAGATTTGGGACCCATGCGATGGGTAGCACGCAGTATTACTTTAAAGGGTCTGCGTTTGCTCACCCAACCTCACCAAACCTCTCAGCCCCAAGAGTGTCCACCCTTATGTGTCATCCAGCTGTGGGTCTAGATATGGTCAATCCAGGTTGCATCACAGCCCCTGAACGAATTGTGTAAGAATTTCTCTCTCTTTCCCTGTCTTTGTTTCATGGGTTTTTAAAAGTAATTTATTTTTATAATGGGGTTTAGCTGCTTTTCACGGCTGTGTTTATGCCGCTTTACACCCACTTGACACACTAACAGAGAGATATCAATACATAGGTTTTAAGATTATTACTAGTCAGATATATTCTTGTGCGGTGAATCGGGCGTGTTGAGTCCAGTTCTCTGAGCAAGGAGTAGGTCTTGTCTATTACATATTGGGTTTATGGAACGGTATCTGAGCTAATTTGAAACTCTTGTTTTATGCATCACCCCACCTCACCTTTCCCGTTAAGCAGCCATAGTGTGTTTTCTGCATGTGTGACTCTGTTCTGTTTTGTAATTCAGTTCAAGTGTAACGGTTTTTACATTCCCTCTATAAGTGACACCTTATGAGAAGTGTCCTTTTCTGTGTGACTTATTTCACTTAGAATCGTCTTACCTAAATCCACTCATCATGCTGCTACTAGCCTTATGACATTGATTTCATGGCTGAGTGATATTCCATTGTACATAAGGACCACAACTTTTTTATCCATTTTTCGCTTTCCTGGGATATTTAAGGTGGAATGAAGTGGAGGTCCTTGTCAACAGAGCAGCCCTAAACTTTGGGGTGCTTGTGTCTTGCTGATTTTCAATTTTCCCACTTTATCCCCCCATGCGTGGAAGTGCCCTATGCTCTCTAAGCTGTGTTTTTTAGATGTTTCAGGACACACCGTACACTTCTCCAGAGTGGCTGTTGGCAATTTACATCCCGCCCATCAGTGTAGCAAGGCTCCCATTTCTCCATGGCCTGTCCTGCATTTCTGGTTTTGACACTTTTTTCAGCATGGCCCTTTTGACCGATGGGAAGCGAGACTTCTTTGTAGCGCTGATTTGCCTTTCCAGGTTGCTTGGTTGGCCAAAAAGGGCGTATGCGTTTTTTCCTGAATATATTCAGGAAAAAACGCATACGCCCTTTTTGGCCAAGGGCATCATTGTCAACGTTTTGCCGCTCTTCATGTGCTTTAAAGGGGATTCGAATCTACCTCCTGAAATCTGTTTCCTGCAATTCTGCCTTGATTTCAAATCCTCTTCTTTGCCTTCCCTCAATATATTTGTGGACGAGAGTTATCATTTATAACTCTGCAGGTTTGTGAATTGCAGTGCCCAGAAGCTCCATTTTACAAGTCGCTTTTTTGGGAGCTGGCCGCAAAAGCGCAGGATGGCTTCAGGCCCTGTTCTGGTTCCGGGGGGCAGGCTGAGCCTGTGGTTAATTCTTCTTCCTGATGGGAAAATAGAGTGACCTGTGCCTGTCCCAACACCAAGAGCTAGTCTCTCATTGGTTCCCCGTCTTCCCGTTCATCCTCAGGACAAATTGCAACCTGTACGGAACAGGAGGTTAAAGGTGCTGATGCTCCAAGTAGGGAGATTGCTAGTAAAGTGGCTGGAATGGCGAACCCGAGCACAAGGAGATGAGAAATGAGGTGCGTTTTAGAAACCTTTCCCCATCACACGGTGTACCATCTTCTGGGTTTCTCATGCATGTTTTCGATGTAGGAAGATGCCCTTGAACCTGGAGATTTGGGACCCATGCGATGGGTAGCACGCAGTATTACTTTAAAGGGTCTGCGTTTGCTCACCCAACCTCACCAAACCTCTCAGCCCCAAGAGTGTCCACCCTTATGTGTCATCCAGCTGTGGGTCTAGATATGGTCAATCCAGGTTGCATCACAGCCCCTGAACGAATTGTGTAAGAATTTCTCTCTCTTTCCCTGTCTTGGTTTCATGGGTTTTTAAAAGTAATTTATTTTTATAATGGGGTTTAGCTGCTTTTCACGGCTGTGTTTATGCCGCTTTACACCCACTTGACACACTAACAGAGAGATATCAATACATAGGTTTTAAGATTATTACTAGTCAGATATATTCTTGTGCGGTGAATCGGGCGTGTTGAGTCCAGTTCTCTGAGCAAGGAGTAGGTCTTGTCTATTACATATTGGGTTTATGGAATGGTATCTGAGCTAATTTGAAACTCTTGTTTTATGTATCACCCCACCTCACCTTTCCCGTTAAGCAGCCATAGTGTGTTTTCTGCATGTGTGACTCTGTTCTGTTTTGTAATTCAGTTCAAGTGTAACGGTTTTTACATTCCCTCTATAAGTGACACCTTATGAGAAGTGTCCTTTTCTGTGTGACTTATTTCACTTAGAATCGTCGTACCTAAATCCACTCATCATGCTGCTACTAGCCTTATGACATTGATTTCATGGCTGAGTGATATTCCATTGTACATAAGGACCACAACTTTTTTATCCATTTTTCGCTTTCCTGGGATATTTAAGGTGGAATGAAGTGGAGTTCCTTGTCAACAGAGCAGCCCTAAACTTTGGGGTGCTTGTGTCTTGCTGATTTTCAATTTTCCCACTTTATCCCCCCATGCGTGGAAGTGCCCTATGCTCTCTAAGCTGTGTTTTTTAGATGTTTCAGGACACACCGTACCCTTCTCCAGAGTGGCTGTTGGCAATTTACATCCCGCCCTTCAGTGTAGCAAGGCTCCCATTTCTCCATGGCCTGTCCTGCATTTCTGGTTTTGACACTTTTTTCAGCATGGCCCTTTTGACCGATGGGAAGCGAGACTTCTTTGTAGCGCTGATTTGCCTTTCCAGGTTGCTTGGTTGGCCAAAAAGGGCGTATGCGTTTTTTCCTGAATATATTCAGGAAAAAACGCATACGCCCTTTTTGGCCAAGGGCATCATTGTCAACGTTTTGCCGCTTTTCATGTGCTTTAAAGGGGATTCGAATCTACCTCCTGAAATCTGTTTCCTGCAATTCTGCCTTGATTTCAAATCCTCTTCTTTTCCTTCCCTCAATATATTTGTGGACGAGAGTTATCATTTATAACTCTGCAGGTTTGTGAATTGCAGTGCCCAGAAGCTCCATTTTACAAGTCGCTTTTTTGGGAGCTGGCCGCAAAAGCGCAGGATGGCTTCAGGCCCTGTTCTGGTTCCGGGGGGCAGGCTGAGCCTGTGGTTAATTCTTCTTCCTGATGGGAAAATAGAGTGACCTGTGCCTGTCCCAACACCAAGAGCTAGTCTCTCATTGGTTCCCCGTCTTCCCGTTCATCCTCAGGACAAATTGCAACCTGTACGGAACAGGAGGTTAAAGGTGCTGATGCTCCAAGTAGGGAGATTGCTAGTAAAGTGGCTGGAATGGCGAACCCGAGCACAAGGAGATGAGAAATGAGGTGCGTTTTAGAAACCTTTCCCCATCACACGGTGTACCATCTTCTGGGTTTCTCATGCATGTTTTCGATGTAGGAAGATGCCCTTGAACCTGGAGATTTGGGACCCATACGATGGGTAGCACGCAGTATTACTTTAAAGGGTCTGCGTTTGCTCACCCAACCTCACCAAACCTCTCAGCCCCAAGAGTGTCCACCCTTATGTCTCATCCAGCTGTGGGTCTAGATATGGTCAATCCAGGTTGCATCACAGCCCCTGAACGAATTGTGTAAGAATTTCTCTCTCTTTCCCTGTCTTTGTTTCATGGGTTTTTAAAAGTAATTTATTTTTATAATGGGGTTTAGCTGCTTTTCACGGCTGTGTTTATGCCGCTTTACACCCACTTGACACACTAACAGAGAGATATCAATACATAGGTTTTAAGATTATTACTAGTCAGATATATTCTTGTGCGGTGAATCGGGCGTGTTGAGTCCAGTTCTCTGAGCAAGGAGTAGGTCTTGTCTATTACATATTGGGTTTATGGAATGGTATCTGAGCTAATTTGAAACTCTTGTTTTATGTATCACCCCACCTCACCTTTCCCGTTAAGCAGCCATAGTGTGTTTTCTGCATTTGTGACTCTGTTCTGTTTTGTAATTCAGTTCAAGTGTAACGGTTTTTACATTCCCTCTATAAGTGACACCTTATGAGAAGTGTCCTTTTCTGTGTGACTTATTTCACTTAGAATCGTCGTACCTAAATCCACTCATCATGCTGCTACTAGCCTTATGACATTGATTTCATGGCTGAGTGATATTCCATTGTACATAAGGACCACAACTTTTTTATCCATTTTTCGCTTTCCTGGGATATTTAAGGTGGAATGAAGTGGAGTTCCTTGTCAACAGAGCAGCCCTAAACTTTGGGGTGCTTGTGTCTTGCTGATTTTCAATTTTCCCACTTTATCCCCCCCATGCGTGGAAGTGCCCTATGCTCTCTAAGCTGTGTTTTTTAGATGTTTCAGGACACACCGTACACTTCTCCAGAGTGGCTGTTGGCAATTTACATCCCGCCCATCAGTGTAGCAAGGCTCCCATTTCTCCATGGCCTGTCCTGCATTTCTGGTTTTGACACTTTTTTCAGCCTGGCCCTTTTGACCGATGGGAAGCGAGACTTCTTTGTAGCGCTGATTTGCCTTTCCAGGTTGCTTGGTTGGCCAAAAAGGGCGTATGCGTTTTTTCCTGAATATATTCAGGAAAAAACGCATACGCCCTTTTTGGCCAAGGGCATCATTGTCAACGTTTTGCCGCTTTTCATGTGCTTTAAAGGCGATTCGAATCTACCTCCTGAAATTTGTTTCCTGCAATTCTGCCTTGATTTCAAATCCTCTTCTTTGCCTTCCCTCAATATATTTGTGGACGAGAGTTATCATTTATAACTCTGCAGGTTTGTGAATTGCAGTGCCCTGAAGCTCCATTTTACAAGTCGCTTTTTTGGGAGCTGGCCGCAAAAGCGCAGGATGGCTTCAGGCCCTGTTCTGGTTCCGGGGGGCAGGCTGAGCCTGTGGTTAATTCTTCTTCCTGATGGGAAAATAGAGTGACCTGTGCCTGTCCCAACACCAAGAGCTAGTCTCTCATTGGTTCCCCGTCTTCCCGTTCATCCTCAGGACAAATTGCAACCTGTACGGAACAGGAGGTTAAAGGTGCTGATGCTCCAAGTAGGGAGATTGCTAGTAAAGTGGCTGGAATGGCGAACCCGAGCACAAAGAGATGAGAAATGAGGTGCGTTTTAGAAACCTTTCCCCATCACACGGTGTACCATCTTCTGGGTTTCTCATGCATGTTTTCGATGTAGGAAGATGCCCTTGAACCTGGAGATTTGGGACCCATGCGATGGGTAGCACGCAGTATTACTTTAAAGGGTCTGCTTTTTCTCACCCAACCTCACCAAACCTCTCAGCCCCAAGAGTGTCCACCCTTATGTGTCATCCAGCTGTGGGTCTAGATATGGTCAATCCAGGTTGCATCACAGCCCCTGAACGAATTGTGTAAGAATTTCTCTCTCTTTCCCTGTCTTTGTTTCATGGGTTTTTAAAAGTAATTTATTTTTATAATGGGGTTTAGCTGCTTTTCACGGCTGTGTTTATGCCGCTTTACACCCACTTGACACACTAACAGAGAGATATCAATACATAGGTTTTAAGATTATTACTAGTCAGATATATTCCTGTGCGGTGAATCGGGCGTGTTGAGTCCAGTTCTCTGAGCAAGGAGTAGGTCTTGTCTATTACATATTGGGTTTATGGAACGGTATCTGAGCTAATTTGAAACTCTTGTTTTATGTATCACCCCACCTCACCTTTCCCGTTAAGCAGCCATAGTGTGTTTTCTGCATGTGTGACTCTGTTCTGTTTTGTAATTCAGTTCAAGTGTAACGGTTTTTACATTCCCTCTATAAGTGACACCTTATGAGAAGTGTCCTTTTCTGTGTGACTTATTTCACTTAGAATCGTCTTACCTAAATCCACTCATCATGCTGCTACTAGCCTTATGACATTGATTTCATGGCTGAGTGATATTCCATTGTACATAAGGACCACAACTTTTTTATCCATTTTTCGCTTTCCTGGGATATTTAAGGTGGAATGAAGTGGAGGTCCTTGTCAACAGAGCAGCCCTAAACTTTGGGGTGCTTGTGTCTTGCTGATTTTCAATTTTCCCACTTTATCCCCCCATGCGTGGAAGTGCCCTATGCTCTCTAAGCTGTGTTTTTTAGATGTTTCAGGACACACCGTACCCTTCTCCAGAGTGGCTGTTGGCAATTTACATCCCGCCCATCAGTGTAGCAAGGCTCCCATTTCTCCATGGCCTGTCCTGCATTTCTGGTTTTGACACTTTTTTCAGCCTGGCCTTTTTGACCGATGGGAAGCGAGACTTCTTTGTAGCGCTGATTTGCCTTTCCAGGTTGCTTGGTTGGCCAAAAAGGGCGTATGCGTTTTTTCCTGAATATATTCAGGAAAAAACGCATACGCCCTTTTTGGCCAAGGGCATCATTGTCAACGTTTTGCCGCTTTTCATGTGCTTTAAAGGCGATTCGAATCTACCTCCTGAAATCTGTTTCCTGCAATTCTGCCTTGATTTCAAATCCTCTTCTTTGCCTTCCCTCAATATATTTGTGGACGAGAGTTATCATTTATAACTCTGCAGGTTTGTGAATTGCAGTGCCCAGAAGCTCCATTTTACAAGTCGCTTTTTTGGGAGGTGGCCGCAAAAGCGCAGGATGGCTTCAGGCCCTGTTCTGGTTCCGGGGGGCAGGCTGAGCCTGTGGTTAATTCTTCTTCCTGATCGGAAAATAGAGTGACCTGTGCCTGTCCCAACACCAAGAGCTAGTCTCTCATTGGTTCCCGTCTTCCCGTTCATCCTCAGGACAAATTGCAACCTGTACGGAACAGGAGGTTAAAGGTGCTGATGCTCCAAGTAGGGAGATTGCTAGTAAAGTGGCTGGAATGGCGAACCCGAGCACAAGGAGATGAGAAATGAGGTGCGTTTTAGAAACCTTTCCGCATCACACGGTGTACCATCTTCTGGGTTTCTCATGCATGTTTTCGATGTAGGAAGATGCCCTTGAACCTGGAGATTTGGGACCCATGGGATGGGAAACAGGCAGTAGTACTTTAAAGGCTCTGCGTTTGCTCCCCCAACTTCACCAAATCTCTCAGGACCGAAAGTATCCACCTTTACGTCTCATCCAGCTGTGGGTCTAGATATGGTCAATCCAGGTGGCATCACAGCCCCTGAACGAATTTTTTAAGAATTTCTCTCTCTTTCACTGTCTTTGTTTCACGGGTTTTTAAAATTAATTTATTTTTATAACGGGGTTTATCTGTTTTTCACGGCTGTGTTTATGCCGCTTTACACCCACTTGTCTAACATCCAGAGAGATATCAATACATAGGTTTTAAGATTCTTACTAGTCAGATATATTCTTGTGCGGTGAATAGGGGGTGTTGAGTCCAGTTCACTGAGCAAGGAGTAGGTCTTTCTATTACATATTGGGTTTATGGAACGGTATCTGAGCTAATTTGAAACACTTGTTTTATGCATCACCCCACCTCACCTTTCCCGTTAAGCAGCCATAGTGTGTTTTGTAAACGTGTGACTCTGTTCTGTTTTTAATTCAGTTCAAGTGTAGCGGTTTTTACATTCCCTCTATAAGTGATAGCTTATGATAAGTGTCTTTTTCTGTGTGACTTATTTCACTTAGAATCGTCGTACCTAAATCCACTCATCATGCTGCTACTAGCCTTATGACATTGATTTCATGGCTGAGTGATATTCCATTGTACATAAGGACCACCACTTCTTTATCCATTTTTCGCTTTCCTGGGATATTTAAGGTGGAATGAAGTGGAGGTCCTTGTCAACAGAGCAGCCCTAAACTTTCGGGTGCTTGTGTCTTGCTGATTTTCAATTTTCCCACTTTATCCCCCCATGAGTAGAAGTGCCCTATGCTCTCTAAGCTGTGTTTTTTAGATGTTTCAGGACACACCGTACCCTTCTCCAGAGTGGCTGTTGGCAATTTACATCCCGCCCATCAGTGTAGCAAGGCTCCCATTTCTCCATGGCCTGTCCTGCATTTCTGGTTTTGACACTTTTTTCAGCATGGCCCTTTTGACCGATGGGAAGCGAGACTTCTTTGTAGCGCTGATTTGCCTTTCCAGGTTGCTTGGTTGGCCAAAAAGGGCGTATGCGTTTTTTCCTGAATATATTCAGGAAAAAACGCCTACGCCCTTTTTGGCCAAGGGCATCATTGTCAACGTTTTGCCGCTTTTCATGTGCTTTAAAGGCGATTCGAATCTACCTCCTGAAATCTGTTTCCTGCAATTCTGCCTTGATTTCAAATCCTCTTCTTTGCCTTCCCTCAATATATTTGTGGACGAGAGTTATCATTTATAACTCTGCAGGTTTGTGAATTGCAGTGCCCTGAAGCTCCATTTTACAAGTCGCTTTTTTGGGAGCTGGCCGCAAAAGCGCAGGATGGCTTCAGGCCCTGTTCTGGTTCCGGAGGGCAGGCTGAGCCTGTGGTTAATTCTCCTTCCTGATGGGAAAATAGAGTGACCTGTGCCTGTCCCAACACCAAGAGCTAGTCTCTCATTGGTTTCCCGTCTTCCCGTTCATCCTCAGGACAAATTGCAACCTGTACGGAACAGGAGGTTAAAGGTGCTGAGGCTCCAAGTAGGGAGATTGCTAGTAAAGTGGCTGGAATGGCGAACCCGAGCACAAGGAGATGAGAAATGAGGTGCGTTTTAGAAACCTTTCCCCATCACACGGTGTACCATCTTCTGGGTTTCTCATGCATGTTTTCGATGTAGGAAGATGCCCTTGAACCTGGAGATTTGGGACCCATGGGATGGGAAACAGGCAGTAGTACTTTAAAGGCTCTGCGTTTGCTCCCCCAACCTCACCAAATCTCTCAGCCCCGAAAGTATCCACCCTTACGTCTCATCCAGCTGTGGGTCTAGATATGGTCAATCCAGGTGGCATCACAGCCCCTGAACGAATTTTGTAAGAATTTCTCTCTCTTTCACTGTCTTTGTTTCACGGGTTTTTAAAATTAATTTATTTTTATAACGGGGTTTATCTGTTTTTCACGGCTGTGTTTATGCCGCTTTACACCCACTTGTCTAACATCCAGAGAGATATCAATACATAGGTTTTAAGATTCTTACTAGTCAGATATATTCTTGTGCGGTGAATAGGGGGTGTTGAGTCCAGTTCACTGAGCAAGGAGTAGGTCTTTCTATTACATATTGGGTTTATGGAACGGTATCTGAGCTAATTTGAAACACTTGTTTTATGCATCACCCCACCTCACCTTTCCCGTTAAACAGCCATAGTGTGTTCTGTAAACGTGTGACTCTGTTCTGTTTTTAATTCAGTTCAAGTGTAGCGGTTTTTACATTCCCTCTATAAGTGATAGCTTATGATAAGTGTCTTTTTCTGTGTGACTTATTTCACTTAGAATCGTCGTACCTAAATCCACTCATCATGCTGCTACTAGCCTTATGACATTGATTTCATGGCTGAGTGATATTCCATTGTACATAAGGACCACCACTTCTTTATCCATTTTTCTCGTTCCTGGGATATTTAAGGTGTTATGAACTGGAGGTTCTTGTCAACAGAGCAGCCCTAAACTTTGGGGTGCTTGTGTCTTGCTGATTTTCAATTTTCCCTCTTTATCCCCCCACGCGTGGAAGTGCCCTATGCTCTCTAAGCTGTGTTTTTTAGATGTTTCAGGACACACCGTACACTTCTCCAGAGTGGCTGTTGGCAATTTACATCCCGCCCATCAGTGTAGCAAGGCTCCCATTTCTCCATGGCCTGTCCTGCATTTCTGGTTTTGACACTTTTTTCAGCATGGCCCTTTTGACCGATGGGAAGCGAGACTTCTTTGTAGCGCTGATTTGCCTTTCCAGGTTGCTTGGTTGGCCAAAAAGGGCGTATGCGTTTTTTCCTGAATATATTCAGGAAAAAACGCATACGCCCTTTTTGGCCAAGGGCATCATTGTCAACGTTTTGCCGCTTTTCATGTGCTTTAAAGGCGATTCGAATCTACCTCCTGAAATCTGTTTCCTGCAATTCTGCCTTGATTTCAAATCCTCTTCTTTGCCTTCCCTCAATATATTTGTTGACGAGAGTTATCATTTATAACTCTGCAGGTTTGTGAATTGCAGTGCCCTGAAGCTCCATTTTACAAGTCGCTTTTTTGGGAGCTGGCCGCAAAAGCGCAGGATGGCTTCAGGCCCTGTTCTGGTTCCGGGGGGCAGGCTGAGCCTGTGGTTAATTCTCCTTCCTGATGGGAAAATAGAGTGACCTGTGCCTGTCCCAACACCAAGAGCTAGTCTCTCATTGGTTTCCCGTCTTCCCATTCATGCTCAGGACAAATTGCAACCTGTACAGAACAGGAGCTTAAAGGTGCTGAGGCTTCAAGTAGGGAGATTGCTAGTAAAGTGGCTGGAATGGCGAACCCGAGCACAAGGAGATGAGAAATGAGGTGCGTTTTAGAAACCTTTCCCCATCACACGGTGTACCATCTTCTGGGTTTCTCATGCATGTTTTCGATGTAGGAAGATGCCCTTGAACCTGGAGATTTGGGACCCATGCGATGGGTAGCACGCAGTATTACTTTAAAGGGTCTGCGTTTGCTCACCCAACCTCACCAAACCTCTCAGCCCCAAGAGTGTCCACCCTTATGTGTCATCCAGCTGTGGGTCTAGATATGGTCAATCCAGGTTGCATCACAGCCCCTGAACGAATTGTGTAAGAATTTCTCTCTCTTTCCCTGTCTTTGTTTCATGGGTTTTTAAAAGTAATTTATTTTTATAATGGGGTTTAGCTGCTTTTCACGGCTGTGTTTATGCCGCTTTACACCCACTTGACACACTAACAGAGAGATATCAATACATAGGTTTTAAGATTATTACTAGTCAGATATATTCTTGTGCGGTGAATCGGGCGTGTTGAGTCCAGTTCTCTGAGCAAGGAGTAGGTCTTGTCTATTACATATTGGGTTTATGGAACGGTATCTGAGCTAATTTGAAACTCTTGTTTTATGCATCACCCCACCTCACCTTTCCCGTTAAGCAGCCATAGTGTGTTTTCTGCATGTGTGACTCTGTTCTGTTTTGTAATTCAGTTCAAGTGTAACGGTTTTTACATTCCCTCTATAAGTGACACCTTATGAGAAGTGTCCTTTTCTGTGTGACTTATTTCACTTAGAATCGTCTTACCTAAATCCACTCATCATGCTGCTACTAGCCTTATGACATTGATTTCATGGCTGAGTGATATTCCATTGTACATAAGGACCACAACTTTTTTATCCATTTTTCGCTTTCCTGGGATATTTAAGGTGGAATGAAGTGGAGGTCCTTGTCAACAGAGCAGACCTAAACTTTGGGGTGCTTGTGTCTTGCTGATTTTCAATTTTCCCACTTTATCCCCCCATGCGTGGAAGTGCCCTATGCTCTCTAAGCTGTGTTTTTTAGATGTTTCAGGACACACCGTACACTTCTCCAGAGTGGCTGTTGGCAATTTACATCCCGCCCATCAGTGTAGCAAGGCTCCCATTTCTCCATGGCCTGTCCTGCATTTCTGGTTTTGACACTTTTTTCAGCATGGCCCTTTTGACCGATGGGAAGCGAGACTTCTTTGTAGCGCTGATTTGCCTTTCCAGGTTGCTTGGTTGGCCAAAAAGGGCGTATGCGTTTTTTCCTGAATATATTCAGGAAAAAACGCATACGCCCTTTTTGGCCAAGGGCATCATTGTCAACGTTTTGCCGCTCTTCATGTGCTTTAAAGGGGATTCGAATCTACCTCCTGAAATCTGTTTCCTGCAATTCTGCCTTGATTTCAAATCCTCTTCTTTGCCTTCCCTCAATATATTTGTGGACGAGAGTTATCATTTATAACTCTGCAGGTTTGTGAATTGCAGTGCCCAGAAGCTCCATTTTACAAGTCGCTTTTTTGGGAGCTGGCCGCAAAAGCGCAGGATGGCTTCAGGCCCTGTTCTGGTTCCGGGGGGCAGGCTGAGCCTGTGGTTAATTCTTCTTCCTGATGGGAAAATAGAGTGACCTGTGCCTGTCCCAACACCAAGAGCTAGTCT
Organism: Balaenoptera physalus; assembly: GCF_965194825.1. NCBI lineage: Eukaryota > Metazoa > Chordata > Mammalia > Artiodactyla > Balaenopteridae > Balaenoptera > Balaenoptera physalus. The sequence continues at coordinate 34,791 of NW_028124835.1, read as the reverse complement.
CTCATTGGTTCCCCGTCTTCCCGTTCATCCTCAGGACAAATTGCAACCTGTACGGAACAGGAGGTTAAAGGTGCTGATGCTCCAAGTAGGGAGATTGCTAGTAAAGTGGCTGGAATGGCGAACCCGAGCACAAGGAGATGAGAAATGAGGTGCGTTTTAGAAACCTTTCCCCATCACACGGTGTACCATCTTCTGGGTTTCTCATGCATGTTTTCGATGTAGGAAGATGCCCTTGAACCTGGAGATTTGGGACCCATGCGATGGGTAGCACGCAGTATTACTTTAAAGGGTCTGCGTTTGCTCACCCAACCTCACCAAACCTCTCAGCCCCAAGAGTGTCCACCCTTATGTGTCATCCAGCTGTGGGTCTAGATATGGTCAATCCAGGTTGCATCACAGCCCCTGAACGAATTGTGTAAGAATTTCTCTCTCTTTCCCTGTCTTGGTTTCATGGGTTTTTAAAAGTAATTTATTTTTATAATGGGGTTTAGCTGCTTTTCACGGCTGTGTTTATGCCGCTTTACACCCACTTGACACACTAACAGAGAGATATCAATACATAGGTTTTAAGATTATTACTAGTCAGATATATTCTTGTGCGGTGAATCGGGCGTGTTGAGTCCAGTTCTCTGAGCAAGGAGTAGGTCTTGTCTATTACATATTGGGTTTATGGAATGGTATCTGAGCTAATTTGAAACTCTTGTTTTATGTATCACCCCACCTCACCTTTCCCGTTAAGCAGCCATAGTGTGTTTTCTGCATGTGTGACTCTGTTCTGTTTTGTAATTCAGTTCAAGTGTAACGGTTTTTACATTCCCTCTATAAGTGACACCTTATGAGAAGTGTCCTTTTCTGTGTGACTTATTTCACTTAGAATCGTGGTACCTAAATCCACTCATCATGCTGCTACTAGCCTTATGACATTGATTTCATGGCTGAGTGATATTCCATTGTACATAAGGACCACAACTTTTTTATCCATTTTTCGCTTTCCTGGGATATTTAAGGTGGAATGAAGTGGAGTTCCTTGTCAACAGAGCAGCCCTAAACTTTGGGGTGCTTGTGTCTTGCTGATTTTCAATTTTCCCACTTTATCCCCCCATGCGTGGAAGTGCCCTATGCTCTCTAAGCTGTGTTTTTTAGATGTTTCAGGACACACCGTACCCTTCTCCAGAGTGGCTGTTGGCAATTTACATCCCGCCCTTCAGTGTAGCAAGGCTCCCATTTCTCCATGGCCTGTCCTGCATTTCTGGTTTTGACACTTTTTTCAGCATGGCCCTTTTGACCGATGGGAAGCGAGACTTCTTTGTAGCGCTGATTTGCCTTTCCAGGTTGCTTGGTTGGCCAAAAAGGGCGTATGCGTTTTTTCCTGAATATATTCAGGAAAAAACGCATACGCCCTTTTTGGCCAAGGGCATCATTGTCAACGTTTTGCCGCTTTTCATGTGCTTTAAAGGGGATTCGAATCTACCTCCTGAAATCTGTTTCCTGCAATTCTGCCTTGATTTCAAATCCTCTTCTTTTCCTTCCCTCAATATATTTGTGGACGAGAGTTATCATTTATAACTCTGCAGGTTTGTGAATTGCAGTGCCCAGAAGCTCCATTTTACAAGTCGCTTTTTTGGGAGCTGGCCGCAAAAGCGCAGGATGGCTTCAGGCCCTGTTCTGGTTCCGGGGGGCAGGCTGAGCCTGTGGTTAATTCTTCTTCCTGATGGGAAAATAGAGTGACCTGTGCCTGTCCCAACACCAAGAGCTAGTCTCTCATTGGTTCCCCGTCTTCCCGTTCATCCTCAGGACAAATTGCAACCTGTACGGAACAGGAGGTTAAAGGTGCTGATGCTCCAAGTAGGGAGATTGCTAGTAAAGTGGCTGGAATGGCGAACCCGAGCACAAGGAGATGAGAAATGAGGTGCGTTTTAGAAACCTTTCCCCATCACACGGTGTACCATCTTCTGGGTTTCTCATGCATGTTTTCGATGTAGGAAGATGCCCTTGAACCTGGAGATTTGGGACCCATACGATGGGTAGCACGCAGTATTACTTTAAAGGGTCTGCGTTTGCTCACCCAACCTCACCAAACCTCTCAGCCCCAAGAGTGTCCACCCTTATGTCTCATCCAGCTGTGGGTCTAGATATGGTCAATCCAGGTTGCATCACAGCCCCTGAACGAATTGTGTAAGAATTTCTCTCTCTTTCCCTGTCTTTGTTTCATGGGTTTTTAAAAGTAATTTATTTTTATAATGGGGTTTAGCTGCTTTTCACGGCTGTGTTTATGCCGCTTTACACCCACTTGACACACTAACAGAGAGATATCAATACATAGGTTTTAAGATTATTACTAGTCAGATATATTCTTGTGCGGTGAATCGGGCGTGTTGAGTCCAGTTCTCTGAGCAAGGAGTAGGTCTTGTCTATTACATATTGGGTTTATGGAATGGTATCTGAGCTAATTTGAAACTCTTGTTTTATGTATCACCCCACCTCACCTTTCCCGTTAAGCAGCCATAGTGTGTTTTCTGCATTTGTGACTCTGTTCTGTTTTGTAATTCAGTTCAAGTGTAACGGTTTTTACATTCCCTCTATAAGTGACACCTTATGAGAAGTGTCCTTTTCTGTGTGACTTATTTCACTTAGAATCGTCGTACCTAAATCCACTCATCATGCTGCTACTAGCCTTATGACATTGATTTCATGGCTGAGTGATATTCCATTGTACATAAGGACCACAACTTTTTTATCCATTTTTCGCTTTCCTGGGATATTTAAGGTGGAATGAAGTGGAGTTCCTTGTCAACAGAGCAGCCCTAAACTTTGGGGTGCTTGTGTCTTGCTGATTTTCAATTTTCCCACTTTATCCCCCCCATGCGTGGAAGTGCCCTATGCTCTCTAAGCTGTGTTTTTTAGATGTTTCAGGACACACCGTACACTTCTCCAGAGTGGCTGTTGGCAATTTACATCCCGCCCATCAGTGTAGCAAGGCTCCCATTTCTCCATGGCCTGTCCTGCATTTCTGGTTTTGACACTTTTTTCAGCCTGGCCCTTTTGACCGATGGGAAGCGAGACTTCTTTGTAGCGCTGATTTGCCTTTCCAGGTTGCTTGGTTGGCCAAAAAGGGCGTATGCGTTTTTTCCTGAATATATTCAGGAAAAAACGCATACGCCCTTTTTGGCCAAGGGCATCATTGTCAACGTTTTGCCGCTTTTCATGTGCTTTAAAGGCGATTCGAATCTACCTCCTGAAATTTGTTTCCTGCAATTCTGCCTTGATTTCAAATCCTCTTCTTTGCCTTCCCTCAATATATTTGTGGACGAGAGTTATCATTTATAACTCTGCAGGTTTGTGAATTGCAGTGCCCTGAAGCTCCATTTTACAAGTCGCTTTTTTGGGAGCTGGCCGCAAAAGCGCAGGATGGCTTCAGGCCCTGTTCTGGTTCCGGGGGGCAGGCTGAGCCTGTGGTTAATTCTTCTTCCTGATGGGAAAATAGAGTGACCTGTGCCTGTCCCAACACCAAGAGCTAGTCTCTCATTGGTTCCCCGTCTTCCCGTTCATCCTCAGGACAAATTGCAACCTGTACGGAACAGGAGGTTAAAGGTGCTGATGCTCCAAGTAGGGAGATTGCTAGTAAAGTGGCTGGAATGGCGAACCCGAGCACAAAGAGATGAGAAATGAGGTGCGTTTTAGAAACCTTTCCCCATCACACGGTGTACCATCTTCTGGGTTTCTCATGCATGTTTTCGATGTAGGAAGATGCCCTTGAACCTGGAGATTTGGGACCCATGCGATGGGTAGCACGCAGTATTACTTTAAAGGGTCTGCTTTTTCTCACCCAACCTCACCAAACCTCTCAGCCCCAAGAGTGTCCACCCTTATGTGTCATCCAGCTGTGGGTCTAGATATGGTCAATCCAGGTTGCATCACAGCCCCTGAACGAATTGTGTAAGAATTTCTCTCTCTTTCCCTGTCTTTGTTTCATGGGTTTTTAAAAGTAATTTATTTTTATAATGGGGTTTAGCTGCTTTTCACGGCTGTGTTTATGCCGCTTTACACCCACTTGACACACTAACAGAGAGATATCAATACATAGGTTTTAAGATTATTACTAGTCAGATATATTCCTGTGCGGTGAATCGGGCGTGTTGAGTCCAGTTCTCTGAGCAAGGAGTAGGTCTTGTCTATTACATATTGGGTTTATGGAACGGTATCTGAGCTAATTTGAAACTCTTGTTTTATGTATCACCCCACCTCACCTTTCCCGTTAAGCAGCCATAGTGTGTTTTCTGCATGTGTGACTCTGTTCTGTTTTGTAATTCAGTTCAAGTGTAACGGTTTTTACATTCCCTCTATAAGTGACACCTTATGAGAAGTGTCCTTTTCTGTGTGACTTATTTCACTTAGAATCGTCTTACCTAAATCCACTCATCATGCTGCTACTAGCCTTATGACATTGATTTCATGGCTGAGTGATATTCCATTGTACATAAGGACCACCACTTCTTTATCCATTTTTCGCTTTCCTGGGATATTTAAGGTGGAATGAAGTGGAGGTCCTTGTCAACAGAGCAGCCCTAAACTTTCGGGTGCTTGTGTCTTGCTGATTTTCAATTTTCCCACTTTATCCCCCCATGAGTAGAAGTGCCCTATGCTCTCTAAGCTGTGTTTTTTACATGTTTCAGGACACACCGTACCCTTCTCCAGAGTGGCTGTTGGCAATTTACATCCCGCCCATCAGTGTAGCAAGGCTCCCATTTCTCCATGGCCTGTCCTGCATTTCTGGTTTTGACACTTTTTTCAGCCTGGCCCTTTTGACCGATGGGAAGCGAGACTTCTTTGTAGCGCTGATTTGCCTTTCCAGGTTGCTTGGTTGGCCAAAAAGGGCGTATGCGTTTTTTCCTGAATATATTCAGGAAAAAACGCCTACGCCCTTTTTGGCCAAGGGCATCATTGTCAACGTTTTGCCGCTTTTCATGTGCTTTAAAGGCGATTCGAATCTACCTCCTGAAATCTGTTTCCTGCAATTCTGCCTTGATTTCAAATCCTCTTCTTTGCCTTCCCTCAATATATTTGTGGACGAGAGTTATCATTTATAACTCTGCAGGTTTGTGAATTGCAGTGCCCAGAAGCTCCATTTTACAAGTCGCTTTTTTGGGAGGTGGCCGCAAAAGCGCAGGATGGCTTCAGGCCCTGTTCTGGTTCCGGGGGGCAGGCTGAGCCTGTGGTTAATTCTTCTTCCTGATCGGAAAATAGAGTGACCTGTGCCTGTCCCAACACCAAGAGCTAGTCTCTCATTGGTTCCCGTCTTCCCGTTCATCCTCAGGACAAATTGCAACCTGTACGGAACAGGAGGTTAAAGGTGCTGATGCTCCAAGTAGGGAGATTGCTAGTAAAGTGGCTGGAATGGCGAACCCGAGCACAAGGAGATGAGAAATGAGGTGCGTTTTAGAAACCTTTCCGCATCACACGGTGTACCATCTTCTGGGTTTCTCATGCATGTTTTCGATGTAGGAAGATGCCCTTGAACCTGGAGATTTGGGACCCATGGGATGGGAAACAGGCAGTAGTACTTTAAAGGCTCTGCGTTTGCTCCCCCAACTTCACCAAATCTCTCAGGACCGAAAGTATCCACCTTTACGTCTCATCCAGCTGTGGGTCTAGATATGGTCAATCCAGGTGGCATCACAGCCCCTGAACGAATTTTTTAAGAATTTCTCTCTCTTTCACTGTCTTTGTTTCACGGGTTTTTAAAATTAATTTATTTTTATAACGGGGTTTATCTGTTTTTCACGGCTGTGTTTATGCCGCTTTACACCCACTTGTCTAACATCCAGAGAGATATCAATACATAGGTTTTAAGATTCTTACTAGTCAGATATATTCTTGTGCGGTGAATAGGGGGTGTTGAGTCCAGTTCACTGAGCAAGGAGTAGGTCTTTCTATTACATATTGGGTTTATGGAACGGTATCTGAGCTAATTTGAAACACTTGTTTTATGCATCACCCCACCTCACCTTTCCCGTTAAGCAGCCATAGTGTGTTTTGTAAACGTGTGACTCTGTTCTGTTTTTAATTCAGTTCAAGTGTAGCGGTTTTTACATTCCCTCTATAAGTGATAGCTTATGATAAGTGTCTTTTTCTGTGTGACTTATTTCACTTAGAATCGTCGTACCTAAATCCACTCATCATGCTGCTACTAGCCTTATGACATTGATTTCATGGCTGAGTGATATTCCATTGTACATAAGGACCACCACTTCTTTATCCATTTTTCGCTTTCCTGGGATATTTAAGGTGGAATGAAGTGGAGGTCCTTGTCAACAGAGCAGCCCTAAACTTTCGGGTGCTTGTGTCTTGCTGATTTTCAATTTTCCCACTTTATCCCCCCATGAGTAGAAGTGCCCTATGCTCTCTAAGCTGTGTTTTTTAGATGTTTCAGGACACACCGTACCCTTCTCCAGAGTGGCTGTTGGCAATTTACATCCCGCCCATCAGTGTAGCAAGGCTCCCATTTCTCCATGGCCTGTCCTGCATTTCTGGTTTTGACACTTTTTTCAGCATGGCCCTTTTGACCGATGGGAAGCGAGACTTCTTTGTAGCGCTGATTTGCCTTTCCAGGTTGCTTGGTTGGCCAAAAAGGGCGTATGCGTTTTTTCCTGAATATATTCAGGAAAAAACGCCTACGCCCTTTTTGGCCAAGGGCATCATTGTCAACGTTTTGCCGCTTTTCATGTGCTTTAAAGGCGATTCGAATCTACCTCCTGAAATCTGTTTCCTGCAATTCTGCCTTGATTTCAAATCCTCTTCTTTGCCTTCCCTCAATATATTTGTGGACGAGAGTTATCATTTATAACTCTGCAGGTTTGTGAATTGCAGTGCCCTGAAGCTCCATTTTACAAGTCGCTTTTTTGGGAGCTGGCCGCAAAAGCGCAGGATGGCTTCAGGCCCTGTTCTGGTTCCGGAGGGCAGGCTGAGCCTGTGGTTAATTCTCCTTCCTGATGGGAAAATAGAGTGACCTGTGCCTGTCCCAACACCAAGAGCTAGTCTCTCATTGGTTTCCCGTCTTCCCGTTCATCCTCAGGACAAATTGCAACCTGTACGGAACAGGAGGTTAAAGGTGCTGAGGCTCCAAGTAGGGAGATTGCTAGTAAAGTGGCTGGAATGGCGAACCCGAGCACAAGGAGATGAGAAATGAGGTGCGTTTTAGAAACCTTTCCCCATCACACGGTGTACCATCTTCTGGGTTTCTCATGCATGTTTTCGATGTAGGAAGATGCCCTTGAACCTGGAGATTTGGGACCCATGGGATGGGAAACAGGCAGTAGTACTTTAAAGGCTCTGCGTTTGCTCCCCCAACCTCACCAAATCTCTCAGCCCCGAAAGTATCCACCCTTACGTCTCATCCAGCTGTGGGTCTAGATATGGTCAATCCAGGTGGCATCACAGCCCCTGAACGAATTTTGTAAGAATTTCTCTCTCTTTCACTGTCTTTGTTTCACGGGTTTTTAAAATTAATTTATTTTTATAACGGGGTTTATCTGTTTTTCACGGCTGTGTTTATGCCGCTTTACACCCACTTGTCTAACATCCAGAGAGATATCAATACATAGGTTTTAAGATTCTTACTAGTCAGATATATTCTTGTGCGGTGAATAGGGGGTGTTGAGTCCAGTTCACTGAGCAAGGAGTAGGTCTTTCTATTACATATTGGGTTTATGGAACGGTATCTGAGCTAATTTGAAACACTTGTTTTATGCATCATCCCACCTCACCTTTCCCGTTAAACAGCCATAGTGTGTTTTGTAAACGTGTGACTCTGTTCTGTTTTTAATTCAGTTCAAGTGTAGCGGTTTTTACATTCCCTCTATAAGTGATAGCTTATGATAAGTGTCTTTTTCTGTGTGACTTATTTCACTTAGAATCGTCGTACCTAAATCCACTCATCATGCTGCTACTAGCCTTATGACATTGATTTCATGGCTGAGTGATATTCCATTGTACATAAGGACCACCACTTCTTTATCCATTTTTCTCGTTCCTGGGATATTTAAGGTGTTATGAACTGGAGGTTCTTGTCAACAGAGCAGCCCTAAACTTTGGGGTGCTTGTGTCTTGCTGATTTTCAATTTTCCCTCTTTATCCCCCCACGCGTGGAAGTGCCCTATGCTCTCTAAGCTGTGTTTTTTAGATGTTTCAGGACACACCGTACACTTCTCCAGAGTGGCTGTTGGCAATTTACATCCCGCCCATCAGTGTAGCAAGGCTCCCATTTCTCCATGGCCTGTCCTGCATTTCTGGTTTTGACACTTTTTTCAGCATGGCCCTTTTGACCGATGGGAAGCGAGACTTCTTTGTAGCGCTGATTTGCCTTTCCAGGTTGCTTGGTTGGCCAAAAAGGGCGTATGCGTTTTTTCCTGAATATATTCAGGAAAAAACGCATACGCCCTTTTTGGCCAAGGGCATCATTGTCAACGTTTTGCCGCTTTTCATGTGCTTTAAAGGCGATTCGAATCTACCTCCTGAAATCTGTTTCCTGCAATTCTGCCTTGATTTCAAATCCTCTTCTTTGCCTTCCCTCAATATATTTGTTGACGAGAGTTATCATTTATAACTCTGCAGGTTTGTGAATTGCAGTGCCCTGAAGCTCCATTTTACAAGTCGCTTTTTTGGGAGCTGGCCGCAAAAGCGCAGGATGGCTTCAGGCCCTGTTCTGGTTCCGGGGGGCAGGCTGAGCCTGTGGTTAATTCTCCTTCCTGATGGGAAAATAGAGTGACCTGTGCCTGTCCCAACACCAAGAGCTAGTCTCTCATTGGTTTCCCGTCTTCCCATTCATGCTCAGGACAAATTGCAACCTGTACAGAACAGGAGCTTAAAGGTGCTGAGGCTTCAAGTAGGGAGATTGCTAGTAAAGTGGCTGGAATGGCGAACCCGAGCACAAGGAGATGAGAAATGAGGTGCGTTTTAGAAACCTTTCCCCATCACACGGTGTACCATCTTCTGGGTTTCTCATGCATGTTTTCGATGTAGGAAGATGCCCTTGAACCTGGAGATTTGGGACCCATGCGATGGGTAGCACGCAGTATTACTTTAAAGGGTCTGCGTTTGCTCACCCAACCTCACCAAACCTCTCAGCCCCAAGAGTGTCCACCCTTATGTGTCATCCAGCTGTGGGTCTAGATATGGTCAATCCAGGTTGCATCACAGCCCCTGAACGAATTGTGTAAGAATTTCTCTCTCTTTCCCTGTCTTTGTTTCATGGGTTTTTAAAAGTAATTTATTTTTATAATGGGGTTTAGCTGCTTTTCACGGCTGTGTTTATGCCGCTTTACACCCACTTGACACACTAACAGAGAGATATCAATACATAGGTTTTAAGATTATTACTAGTCAGATATATTCTTGTGCGGTGAATCGGGCGTGTTGAGTCCAGTTCTCTGAGCAAGGAGTAGGTCTTGTCTATTACATATTGGGTTTATGGAACGGTATCTGAGCTAATTTGAAACTCTTGTTTTATGCATCACCCCACCTCACCTTTCCCGTTAAGCAGCCATAGTGTGTTTTCTGCATGTGTGACTCTGTTCTGTTTTGTAATTCAGTTCAAGTGTAACGGTTTTTACATTCCCTCTATAAGTGACACCTTATGAGAAGTGTCCTTTTCTGTGTGACTTATTTCACTTAGAATCGTCTTACCTAAATCCACTCATCATGCTGCTACTAGCCTTATGACATTGATTTCATGGCTGAGTGATATTCCATTGTACATAAGGACCACAACTTTTTTATCCATTTTTCGCTTTCCTGGGATATTTAAGGTGGAATGAAGTGGAGGTCCTTGTCAACAGAGCAGCCCTAAACTTTGGGGTGCTTGTGTCTTGCTGATTTTCAATTTTCCCACTTTATCCCCCCATGCGTGGAAGTGCCCTATGCTCTCTAAGCTGTGTTTTTTAGATGTTTCAGGACACACCGTACACTTCTCCAGAGTGGCTGTTGGCAATTTACATCCCGCCCATCAGTGTAGCAAGGCTCCCATTTCTCCATGGCCTGTCCTGCATTTCTGGTTTTGACACTTTTTTCAGCATGGCCCTTTTGACCGATGGGAAGCGAGACTTCTTTGTAGCGCTGATTTGCCTTTCCAGGTTGCTTGGTTGGCCAAAAAGGGCGTATGCGTTTTTTCCTGAATATATTCAGGAAAAAACGCATACGCCCTTTTTGGCCAAGGGCATCATTGTCAACGTTTTGCCGCTCTTCATGTGCTTTAAAGGGGATTCGAATCTACCTCCTGAAATCTGTTTCCTGCAATTCTGCCTTGATTTCAAATCCTCTTCTTTGCCTTCCCTCAATATATTTGTGGACGAGAGTTATCATTTATAACTCTGCAGGTTTGTGAATTGCAGTGCCCAGAAGCTCCATTTTACAAGTCGCTTTTTTGGGAGCTGGCCGCAAAAGCGCAGGATGGCTTCAGGCCCTGTTCTGGTTCCGGGGGGCAGGCTGAGCCTGTGGTTAATTCTTCTTCCTGATGGGAAAATAGAGTGACCTGTGCCTGTCCCAACACCAAGAGCTAGTCTCTCATTGGTTCCCCGTCTTCCCGTTCATCCTCAGGACAAATTGCAACCTGTACGGAACAGGAGGTTAAAGGTGCTGATGCTCCAAGTAGGGAGATTGCTAGTAAAGTGGCTGGAATGGCGAACCCGAGCACAAGGAGATGAGAAATGAGGTGCGTTTTAGAAACCTTTCCCCATCACACGGTGTACCATCTTCTGGGTTTCTCATGCATGTTTTCGATGTAGGAAGATGCCCTTGAACCTGGAGATTTGGGACCCATACGATGGGTAGCACGCAGTATTACTTTAAAGGGTCTGCGTTTGCTCACCCAACCTCACCAAACCTCTCAGCCCCAAGAGTGTCCACCCTTATGTGTCATCCAGCTGTGGGTCTAGATATGGTCAATCCAGGTTGCATCACAGCCCCTGAACGAATTGTGTAAGAATTTCTCTCTCTTTCCCTGTCTTGGTTTCATGGGTTTTTAAAAGTAATTTATTTTTATAATGGGGTTTAGCTGCTTTTCACGGCTGTGTTTATGCCGCTTTACACCCACTTGACACACTAACAGAGAGATATCAATACATAGGTTTTAAGATTATTACTAGTCAGATATATTCTTGTGCGGTGAATCGGGCGTGTTGAGTCCAGTTCTCTGAGCAAGGAGTAGGTCTTGTCTATTACATATTGGGTTTATGGAATGGTATCTGAGCTAATTTGAAACTCTTGTTTTATGTATCACCCCACCTCACCTTTCCCGTTAAGCAGCCATAGTGTGTTTTCTGCATGTGTGACTCTGTTCTGTTTTGTAATTCAGTTCAAGTGTAACGGTTTTTACATTCCCTCTATAAGTGACACCTTATGAGAAGTGTCCTTTTCTGTGTGACTTATTTCACTTAGAATCGTGGTACCTAAATCCACTCATCATGCTGCTACTAGCCTTATGACATTGATTTCATGGCTGAGTGATATTCCATTGTACATAAGGACCACAACTTTTTTATCCATTTTTCGCTTTCCTGGGATATTTAAGGTGGAATGAAGTGGAGTTCCTTGTCAACAGAGCAGCCCTAAACTTTGGGGTGCTTGTGTCTTGCTGATTTTCAATTTTCCCACTTTATCCCCCCATGCGTGGAAGTGCCCTATGCTCTCTAAGCTGTGTTTTTTAGATGTTTCAGGACACACCGTACCCTTCTCCAGAGTGGCTGTTGGCAATTTACATCCCGCCCTTCAGTGTAGCAAGGCTCCCATTTCTCCATGGCCTGTCCTGCATTTCTGGTTTTGACACTTTTTTCAGCATGGCCCTTTTGACCGATGGGAAGCGAGACTTCTTTGTAGCGCTGATTTGCCTTTCCAGGTTGCTTGGTTGGCCAAAAAGGGCGTATGCGTTTTTTCCTGAATATATTCAGGAAAAAACGCATACGCCCTTTTTGGCCAAGGGCATCATTGTCAACGTTTTGCCGCTTTTCATGTGCTTTAAAGGGGATTCGAATCTACCTCCTGAAATCTGTTTCCTGCAATTCTGCCTTGATTTCAAATCCTCTTCTTTTCCTTCCCTCAATATATTTGTGGACGAGAGTTATCATTTATAACTCTGCAGGTTTGTGAATTGCAGTGCCCAGAAGCTCCATTTTACAAGTCGCTTTTTTGGGAGCTGGCCGCAAAAGCGCAGGATGGCTTCAGGCCCTGTTCTGGTTCCGGGGGGCAGGCTGAGCCTGTGGTTAATTCTTCTTCCTGATGGGAAAATAGAGTGACCTGTGCCTGTCCCAACACCAAGAGCTAGTCTCTCATTGGTTCCCCGTCTTCCCGTTCATCCTCAGGACAAATTGCAACCTGTACGGAACAGGAGGTTAAAGGTGCTGATGCTCCAAGTAGGGAGATTGCTAGTAAAGTGGCTGGAATGGCGAACCCGAGCACAAGGAGATGAGAAATGAGGTGCGTTTTAGAAACCTTTCCCCATCACACGGTGTACCATCTTCTGGGTTTCTCATGCATGTTTTCGATGTAGGAAGATGCCCTTGAACCTGGAGATTTGGGACCCATACGATGGGTAGCACGCAGTATTACTTTAAAGGGTCTGCGTTTGCTCACCCAACCTCACCAAACCTCTCAGCCCCAAGAGTGTCCACCCTTATGTCTCATCCAGCTGTGGGTCTAGATATGGTCAATCCAGGTTGCATCACAGCCCCTGAACGAATTGTGTAAGAATTTCTCTCTCTTTCCCTGTCTTTGTTTCATGGGTTTTTAAAAGTAATTTATTTTTATAATGGGGTTTAGCTGCTTTTCACGGCTGTGTTTATGCCGCTTTACACCCACTTGACACACTAACAGAGAGATATCAATACATAGGTTTTAAGATTATTACTAGTCAGATATATTCTTGTGCGGTGAATCGGGCGTGTTGAGTCCAGTTCTCTGAGCAAGGAGTAGGTCTTGTCTATTACATATTGGGTTTATGGAACGGTATCTGAGCTAATTTGAAACTCTTGTTTTATGCATCACCCCACCTCACCTTTCCCGTTAAGCAGCCATAGTGTGTTTTCTGCATGTGTGACTCTGTTCTGTTTTGTAATTCAGTTCAAGTGTAACGGTTTTTACATTCCCTCTATAAGTGACACCTTATGAGAAGTGTCCTTTTCTGTGTGACTTATTTCACTTAGAATCGTCTTACCTAAATCCACTCATCATGCTGCTACTAGCCTTATGACATTGATTTCATGGCTGAGTGATATTCCATTGTACATAAGGACCACAACTTTTTTATCCATTTTTCGCTTTCCTGGGATATTTAAGGTGGAATGAAGTGGAGGTCCTTGTCAACAGAGCAGCCCTAAACTTTGGGGTGCTTGTGTCTTGCTGATTTTCAATTTTCCCACTTTATCCCCCCATGCGTGGAAGTGCCCTATGCTCTCTAAGCTGTGTTTTTTAGATGTTTCAGGACACACCGTACACTTCTCCAGAGTGGCTGTTGGCAATTTACATCCCGCCCATCAGTGTAGCAAGGCTCCCATTTCTCCATGGCCTGTCCTGCATTTCTGGTTTTGACACTTTTTTCAGCATGGCCCTTTTGACCGATGGGAAGCGAGACTTCTTTGTAGCGCTGATTTGCCTTTCCAGGTTGCTTGGTTGGCCAAAAAGGGCGTATGCGTTTTTTCCTGAATATATTCAGGAAAAAACGCATACGCCCTTTTTGGCCAAGGGCATCATTGTCAACGTTTTGCCGCTCTTCATGTGCTTTAAAGGGGATTCGAATCTACCTCCTGAAATCTGTTTCCTGCAATTCTGCCTTGATTTCAAATCCTCTTCTTTGCCTTCCCTCAATATATTTGTGGACGAGAGTTATCATTTATAACTCTGCAGGTTTGTGAATTGCAGTGCCCAGAAGCTCCATTTTACAAGTCGCTTTTTTGGGAGCTGGCCGCAAAAGCGCAGGATGGCTTCAGGCCCTGTTCTGGTTCCGGGGGGCAGGCTGAGCCTGTGGTTAATTCTTCTTCCTGATGGGAAAATAGAGTGACCTGTGCCTGTCCCAACACCAAGAGCTAGTCTCTCATTGGTTCCCCGTCTTCCCGTTCATCCTCAGGACAAATTGCAACCTGTACGGAACAGGAGGTTAAAGGTGCTGATGCTCCAAGTAGGGAGATTGCTAGTAAAGTGGCTGGAATGGCGAACCCGAGCACAAGGAGATGAGAAATGAGGTGCGTTTTAGAAACCTTTCCCCATCACACGGTGTACCATCTTCTGGGTTTCTCATGCATGTTTTCGATGTAGGAAGATGCCCTTGAACCTGGAGATTTGGGACCCATGCGATGGGTAGCACGCAGTATTACTTTAAAGGGTCTGCGTTTGCTCACCCAACCTCACCAAACCTCTCAGCCCCAAGAGTGTCCACCCTTATGTGTCATCCAGCTGTGGGTCTAGATATGGTCAATCCAGGTTGCATCACAGCCCCTGAACGAATTGTGTAAGAATTTCTCTCTCTTTCCCTGTCTTGGTTTCATGGGTTTTTAAAAGTAATTTATTTTTATAATGGGGTTTAGCTGCTTTTCACGGCTGTGTTTATGCCGCTTTACACCCACTTGACACACTAACAGAGAGATATCAATACATAGGTTTTAAGATTATTACTAGTCAGATATATTCTTGTGCGGTGAATCGGGCGTGTTGAGTCCAGTTCTCTGAGCAAGGAGTAGGTCTTGTCTATTACATATTGGGTTTATGGAATGGTATCTGAGCTAATTTGAAACTCTTGTTTTATGTATCACCCCACCTCACCTTTCCCGTTAAGCAGCCATAGTGTGTTTTCTGCATGTGTGACTCTGTTCTGTTTTGTAATTCAGTTCAAGTGTAACGGTTTTTACATTCCCTCTATAAGTGACACCTTATGAGAAGTGTCCTTTTCTGTGTGACTTATTTCACTTAGAATCGTGGTACCTAAATCCACTCATCATGCTGCTACTAGCCTTATGACATTGATTTCATGGCTGAGTGATATTCCATTGTACATAAGGACCACAACTTTTTTATCCATTTTTCGCTTTCCTGGGATATTTAAGGTGGAATGAAGTGGAGTTCCTTGTCAACAGAGCAGCCCTAAACTTTGGGGTGCTTGTGTCTTGCTGATTTTCAATTTTCCCACTTTATCCCCCCATGCGTGGAAGTGCCCTATGCTCTCTAAGCTGTGTTTTTTAGATGTTTCAGGACACACCGTACCCTTCTCCAGAGTGGCTGTTGGCAATTTACATCCCGCCCTTCAGTGTAGCAAGGCTCCCATTTCTCCATGGCCTGTCCTGCATTTCTGGTTTTGATACTTTTTTCAGCATGGCCCTTTTGACCGATGGGAAGCGAGACTTCTTTGTAGCGCTGATTTGCCTTTCCAGGTTGCTTGGTTGGCCAAAAAGGGCGTATGCGTTTTTTCCTGAATATATTCAGGAAAAAACGCATACGCCCTTTTTGGCCAAGGGCATCATTGTCAACGTTTTGCCGCTTTTCATGTGCTTTAAAGGGGATTCGAATCTACCTCCTGAAATCTGTTTCCTGCAATTCTGCCTTGATTTCAAATCCTCTTCTTTTCCTTCCCTCAATATATTTGTGGACGAGAGTTATCATTTATAACTCTGCAGGTTTGTGAATTGCAGTGCCCAGAAGCTCCATTTTACAAGTCGCTTTTTTGGGAGCTGGCCGCAAAAGCGCAGGATGGCTTCAGGCCCTGTTCTGGTTCCGGGGGGCAGGCTGAGCCTGTGGTTAATTCTTCTTCCTGATGGGAAAATAGAGTGACCTGTGCCTGTCCCAACACCAAGAGCTAGTCTCTCATTGGTTCCCCGTCTTCCCGTTCATCCTCAGGACAAATTGCAACCTGTACGGAACAGGAGGTTAAAGGTGCTGATGCTCCAAGTAGGGAGATTGCTAGTAAAGTGGCTGGAATGGCGAACCCGAGCACAAGGAGATGAGAAATGAGGTGCGTTTTAGAAACCTTTCCCCATCACACGGTGTACCATCTTCTGGGTTTCTCATGCATGTTTTCGATGTAGGAAGATGCCCTTGAACCTGGAGATTTGGGACCCATACGATGGGTAGCACGCAGTATTACTTTAAAGGGTCTGCGTTTGCTCACCCAACCTCACCAAACCTCTCAGCCCCAAGAGTGTCCACCCTTATGTCTCATCCAGCTGTGGGTCTAGATATGGTCAATCCAGGTTGCATCACAGCCCCTGAACGAATTGTGTAAGAATTTCTCTCTCTTTCCCTGTCTTTGTTTCATGGGTTTTTAAAAGTAATTTATTTTTATAATGGGGTTTAGCTGCTTTTCACGGCTGTGTTTATGCCGCTTTACACCCACTTGACACACTAACAGAGAGATATCAATACATAGGTTTTAAGATTATTACTAGTCAGATATATTCTTGTGCGGTGAATCGGGCGTGTTGAGTCCAGTTCTCTGAGCAAGGAGTAGGTCTTGTCTATTACATATTGGGTTTATGGAATGGTATCTGAGCTAATTTGAAACTCTTGTTTTATGTATCACCCCACCTCACCTTTCCCGTTAAGCAGCCATAGTGTGTTTTCTGCATTTGTGACTCTGTTCTGTTTTGTAATTCAGTTCAAGTGTAACGGTTTTTACATTCCCTCTATAAGTGACACCTTATGAGAAGTGTCCTTTTCTGTGTGACTTATTTCACTTAGAATCGTCGTACCTAAATCCACTCATCATGCTGCTACTAGCCTTATGACATTGATTTCATGGCTGAGTGATATTCCATTGTACATAAGGACCACAACTTTTTTATCCATTTTTCGCTTTCCTGGGATATTTAAGGTGGAATGAAGTGGAGTTCCTTGTCAACAGAGCAGCCCTAAACTTTGGGGTGCTTGTGTCTTGCTGATTTTCAATTTTCCCACTTTATCCCCCCCATGCGTGGAAGTGCCCTATGCTCTCTAAGCTGTGTTTTTTAGATGTTTCAGGACACACCGTACACTTCTCCAGAGTGGCTGTTGGCAATTTACATCCCGCCCATCAGTGTAGCAAGGCTCCCATTTCTCCATGGCCTGTCCTGCATTTCTGGTTTTGACACTTTTTTCAGCCTGGCCCTTTTGACCGATGGGAAGCGAGACTTCTTTGTAGCGCTGATTTGCCTTTCCAGGTTGCTTGGTTGGCCAAAAAGGGCGTATGCGTTTTTTCCTGAATATATTCAGGAAAAAACGCATACGCCCTTTTTGGCCAAGGGCATCATTGTCAACGTTTTGCCGCTTTTCATGTGCTTTAAAGGCGATTCGAATCTACCTCCTGAAATTTGTTTCCTGCAATTCTGCCTTGATTTCAAATCCTCTTCTTTGCCTTCCCTCAATATATTTGTGGACGAGAGTTATCATTTATAACTCTGCAGGTTTGTGAATTGCAGTGCCCTGAAGCTCCATTTTACAAGTCGCTTTTTTGGGAGCTGGCCGCAAAAGCGCAGGATGGCTTCAGGCCCTGTTCTGGTTCCGGGGGGCAGGCTGAGCCTGTGGTTAATTCTTCTTCCTGATGGGAAAATAGAGTGACCTGTGCCTGTCCCAACACCAAGAGCTAGTCTCTCATTGGTTCCCCGTCTTCCCGTTCATCCTCAGGACAAATTGCAACCTGTACGGAACAGGAGGTTAAA
Source organism: Balaenoptera physalus (assembly GCF_965194825.1). Taxonomy (NCBI): domain Eukaryota; kingdom Metazoa; phylum Chordata; class Mammalia; order Artiodactyla; family Balaenopteridae; genus Balaenoptera; species Balaenoptera physalus. Next base: position 17,125 of record NW_028124835.1, on the reverse strand, counting down.
GGTGCTGATGCTCCAAGTAGGGAGATTGCTAGTAAAGTGGCTGGAATGGCGAACCCGAGCACAAAGAGATGAGAAATGAGGTGCGTTTTAGAAACCTTTCCCCATCACACGGTGTACCATCTTCTGGGTTTCTCATGCATGTTTTCGATGTAGGAAGATGCCCTTGAACCTGGAGATTTGGGACCCATGCGATGGGTAGCACGCAGTATTACTTTAAAGGGTCTGCTTTTTCTCACCCAACCTCACCAAACCTCTCAGCCCCAAGAGTGTCCACCCTTATGTGTCATCCAGCTGTGGGTCTAGATATGGTCAATCCAGGTTGCATCACAGCCCCTGAACGAATTGTGTAAGAATTTCTCTCTCTTTCCCTGTCTTTGTTTCATGGGTTTTTAAAAGTAATTTATTTTTATAATGGGGTTTAGCTGCTTTTCACGGCTGTGTTTATGCCGCTTTACACCCACTTGACACACTAACAGAGAGATATCAATACATAGGTTTTAAGATTATTACTAGTCAGATATATTCCTGTGCGGTGAATCGGGCGTGTTGAGTCCAGTTCTCTGAGCAAGGAGTAGGTCTTGTCTATTACATATTGGGTTTATGGAACGGTATCTGAGCTAATTTGAAACTCTTGTTTTATGTATCACCCCACCTCACCTTTCCCGTTAAGCAGCCATAGTGTGTTTTCTGCATGTGTGACTCTGTTCTGTTTTGTAATTCAGTTCAAGTGTAACGGTTTTTACATTCCCTCTATAAGTGACACCTTATGAGAAGTGTCCTTTTCTGTGTGACTTATTTCACTTAGAATCGTCTTACCTAAATCCACTCATCATGCTGCTACTAGCCTTATGACATTGATTTCATGGCTGAGTGATATTCCATTGTACATAAGGACCACCACTTCTTTATCCATTTTTCGCTTTCCTGGGATATTTAAGGTGGAATGAAGTGGAGGTCCTTGTCAACAGAGCAGCCCTAAACTTTCGGGTGCTTGTGTCTTGCTGATTTTCAATTTTCCCACTTTATCCCCCCATGAGTAGAAGTGCCCTATGCTCTCTAAGCTGTGTTTTTTAGATGTTTCAGGACACACCGTACCCTTCTCCAGAGTGGCTGTTGGCAATTTACATCCCGCCCATCAGTGTAGCAAGGCTCCCATTTCTCCATGGCCTGTCCTGCATTTCTGGTTTTGACACTTTTTTCAGCATGGCCCTTTTGACCGATGGGAAGCGAGACTTCTTTGTAGCGCTGATTTGCCTTTCCAGGTTGCTTGGTTGGCCAAAAAGGGCGTATGCGTTTTTTCCTGAATATATTCAGGAAAAAACGCCTACGCCCTTTTTGGCCAAGGGCATCATTGTCAACGTTTTGCCGCTTTTCATGTGCTTTAAAGGCGATTCGAATCTACCTCCTGAAATCTGTTTCCTGCAATTCTGCCTTGATTTCAAATCCTCTTCTTTGCCTTCCCTCAATATATTTGTGGACGAGAGTTATCATTTATAACTCTGCAGGTTTGTGAATTGCAGTGCCCTGAAGCTCCATTTTACAAGTCGCTTTTTTGGGAGCTGGCCGCAAAAGCGCAGGATGGCTTCAGGCCCTGTTCTGGTTCCGGAGGGCAGGCTGAGCCTGTGGTTAATTCTCCTTCCTGATGGGAAAATAGAGTGACCTGTGCCTGTCCCAACACCAAGAGCTAGTCTCTCATTGGTTTCCCGTCTTCCCGTTCATCCTCAGGACAAATTGCAACCTGTACGGAACAGGAGGTTAAAGGTGCTGAGGCTCCAAGTAGGGAGATTGCTAGTAAAGTGGCTGGAATGGCGAACCCGAGCACAAGGAGATGAGAAATGAGGTGCGTTTTAGAAACCTTTCCCCATCACACGGTGTACCATCTTCTGGGTTTCTCATGCATGTTTTCGATGTAGGAAGATGCCCTTGAACCTGGAGATTTGGGACCCATGGGATGGGAAACAGGCAGTAGTACTTTAAAGGCTCTGCGTTTGCTCCCCCAACCTCACCAAATCTCTCAGCCCCGAAAGTATCCACCCTTACGTCTCATCCAGCTGTGGGTCTAGATATGGTCAATCCAGGTGGCATCACAGCCCCTGAACGAATTTTGTAAGAATTTCTCTCTCTTTCACTGTCTTTGTTTCACGGGTTTTTAAAATTAATTTATTTTTATAACGGGGTTTATCTGTTTTTCACGGCTGTGTTTATGCCGCTTTACACCCACTTGTCTAACATCCAGAGAGATATCAATACATAGGTTTTAAGATTCTTACTAGTCAGATATATTCTTGTGCGGTGAATAGGGGGTGTTGAGTCCAGTTCACTGAGCAAGGAGTAGGTCTTTCTATTACATATTGGGTTTATGGAACGGTATCTGAGCTAATTTGAAACACTTGTTTTATGCATCACCCCACCTCACCTTTCCCGTTAAACAGCCATAGTGTGTTTTGTAAACGTGTGACTCTGTTCTGTTTTTAATTCAGTTCAAGTGTAGCGGTTTTTACATTCCCTCTATAAGTGATAGCTTATGATAAGTGTCTTTTTCTGTGTGACTTATTTCACTTAGAATCGTCGTACCTAAATCCACTCATCATGCTGCTACTAGCCTTATGACATTGATTTCATGGCTGAGTGATATTCCATTGTACATAAGGACCACCACTTCTTTATCCATTTTTCTCGTTCCTGGGATATTTAAGGTGTTATGAACTGGAGGTTCTTGTCAACAGAGCAGCCCTAAACTTTGGGGTGCTTGTGTCTTGCTGATTTTCAATTTTCCCTCTTTATCCCCCCATGCGTGGAAGTGCCCTATGCTCTCTAAGCTGTGTTTTTTAGATGTTTCAGGACACACCGTACACTTCTCCAGAGTGGCTGTTGGCAATTTACATCCCGCCCATCAGTGTAGCAAGGCTCCCATTTCTCCATGGCCTGTCCTGCATTTCTGGTTTTGACACTTTTTTCAGCATGGCCCTTTTGACCGATGGGAAGCGAGACTTCTTTGTAGCGCTGATTTGCCTTTCCAGGTTGCTTGGTTGGCCAAAAAGGGCGTATGCGTTTTTTCCTGAATATATTCAGGAAAAAACGCATACGCCCTTTTTGGCCAAGGGCATCATTGTCAACGTTTTGCCGCTTTTCATGTGCTTTAAAGGCGATTCGAATCTACCTCCTGAAATCTGTTTCCTGCAATTCTGCCTTGATTTCAAATCCTCTTCTTTGCCTTCCCTCAATATATTTGTTGACGAGAGTTATCATTTATAACTCTGCAGGTTTGTGAATTGCAGTGCCCTGAAGCTCCATTTTACAAGTCGCTTTTTTGGGAGCTGGCCGCAAAAGCGCAGGATGGCTTCAGGCCCTGTTCTGGTTCCGGGGGGCAGGCTGAGCCTGTGGTTAATTCTCCTTCCTGATGGGAAAATAGAGTGACCTGTGCCTGTCCCAACACCAAGAGCTAGTCTCTCATTGGTTTCCCGTCTTCCCATTCATGCTCAGGACAAATTGCAACCTGTACAGAACAGGAGCTTAAAGGTGCTGAGGCTTCAAGTAGGGAGATTGCTAGTAAAGTGGCTGGAATGGCGAACCCGAGCACAAGGAGATGAGAAATGAGGTGCGTTTTAGAAACCTTTCCCCATCACACGGTGTACCATCTTCTGGGTTTCTCATGCATGTTTTCGATGTAGGAAGATGCCCTTGAACCTGGAGATTTGGGACCCATGCGATGGGTAGCACGCAGTATTACTTTAAAGGGTCTGCGTTTGCTCACCCAACCTCACCAAACATCTCAGCCCCAAGAGTGTCCACCCTTATGTGTCATCCAGCTGTGGGTCTAGATATGGTCAATCCAGGTTGCATCACAGCCCCTGAACGAATTGTGTAAGAATTTCTCTCTCTTTCCCTGTCTTTGTTTCATGGGTTTTTAAAAGTAATTTATTTTTATAATGGGGTTTAGCTGCTTTTCACGGCTGTGTTTATGCCGCTTTACACCCACTTGACACACTAACAGAGAGATATCAATACATAGGTTTTAAGATTATTACTAGTCAGATATATTCTTGTGCGGTGAATCGGGCGTGTTGAGTCCAGTTCTCTGAGCAAGGAGTAGGTCTTGTCTATTACATATTGGGTTTATGGAACGGTATCTGAGCTAATTTGAAACTCTTGTTTTATGCATCACCCCACCTCACCTTTCCCGTTAAGCAGCCATAGTGTGTTTTCTGCATGTGTGACTCTGTTCTGTTTTGTAATTCAGTTCAAGTGTAACGGTTTTTACATTCCCTCTATAAGTGACACCTTATGAGAAGTGTCCTTTTCTGTGTGACTTATTTCACTTAGAATCGTCTTACCTAAATCCACTCATCATGCTGCTACTAGCCTTATGACATTGATTTCATGGCTGAGTGATATTCCATTGTACATAAGGACCACAACTTTTTTATCCATTTTTCGCTTTCCTGGGATATTTAAGGTGGAATGAAGTGGAGGTCCTTGTCAACAGAGCAGCCCTAAACTTTGGGGTGCTTGTGTCTTGCTGATTTTCAATTTTCCCACTTTATCCCCCCATGCGTGGAAGTGCCCTATGCTCTCTAAGCTGTGTTTTTTAGATGTTTCAGGACACACCGTACACTTCTCCAGAGTGGCTGTTGGCAATTTACATCCCGCCCATCAGTGTAGCAAGGCTCCCATTTCTCCATGGCCTGTCCTGCATTTCTGGTTTTGACACTTTTTTCAGCATGGCCCTTTTGACCGATGGGAAGCGAGACTTCTTTGTAGCGCTGATTTGCCTTTCCAGGTTGCTTGGTTGGCCAAAAAGGGCGTATGCGTTTTTTCCTGAATATATTCAGGAAAAAACGCATACGCCCTTTTTGGCCAAGGGCATCATTGTCAACGTTTTGCCGCTCTTCATGTGCTTTAAAGGGGATTCGAATCTACCTCCTGAAATCTGTTTCCTGCAATTCTGCCTTGATTTCAAATCCTCTTCTTTGCCTTCCCTCAATATATTTGTGGACGAGAGTTATCATTTATAACTCTGCAGGTTTGTGAATTGCAGTGCCCAGAAGCTCCATTTTACAAGTCGCTTTTTTGGGAGCTGGCCGCAAAAGCGCAGGATGGCTTCAGGCCCTGTTCTGGTTCCGGGGGGCAGGCTGAGCCTGTGGTTAATTCTTCTTCCTGATGGGAAAATAGAGTGACCTGTGCCTGTCCCAACACCAAGAGCTAGTCTCTCATTGGTTCCCCGTCTTCCCGTTCATCCTCAGGACAAATTGCAACCTGTACGGAACAGGAGGTTAAAGGTGCTGATGCTCCAAGTAGGGAGATTGCTAGTAAAGTGGCTGGAATGGCGAACCCGAGCACAAGGAGATGAGAAATGAGGTGCGTTTTAGAAACCTTTCCCCATCACACGGTGTACCATCTTCTGGGTTTCTCATGCATGTTTTCGATGTAGGAAGATGCCCTTGAACCTGGAGATTTGGGACCCATGCGATGGGTAGCACGCAGTATTACTTTAAAGGGTCTGCGTTTGCTCACCCAACCTCACCAAACCTCTCAGCCCCAAGAGTGTCCACCCTTATGTGTCATCCAGCTGTGGGTCTAGATATGGTCAATCCAGGTTGCATCACAGCCCCTGAACGAATTGTGTAAGAATTTCTCTCTCTTTCCCTGTCTTGGTTTCATGGGTTTTTAAAAGTAATTTATTTTTATAATGGGGTTTAGCTGCTTTTCACGGCTGTGTTTATGCCGCTTTACACCCACTTGACACACTAACAGAGAGATATCAATACATAGGTTTTAAGATTATTACTAGTCAGATATATTCTTGTGCGGTGAATCGGGCGTGTTGAGTCCAGTTCTCTGAGCAAGGAGTAGGTCTTGTCTATTACATATTGGGTTTATGGAATGGTATCTGAGCTAATTTGAAACTCTTGTTTTATGTATCACCCCACCTCACCTTTTCCGTTAAGCAGCCATAGTGTGTTTTCTGCATGTGTGACTCTGTTCTGTTTTGTAATTCAGTTCAAGTGTAACGGTTTTTACATTCCCTCTATAAGTGACACCTTATGAGAAGTGTCCTTTTCTGTGTGACTTATTTCACTTAGAATCGTCGTACCTAAATCCACTCATCATGCTGCTACTAGCCTTATGACATTGATTTCATGGCTGAGTGATATTCCATTGTACATAAGGACCACAACTTTTTTATCCATTTTTCGCTTTCCTGGGATATTTAAGGTGGAATGAAGTGGAGTTCCTTGTCAACAGAGCAGCCCTAAACTTTGGGGTGCTTGTGTCTTGCTGATTTTCAATTTTCCCACTTTATCCCCCCATGCGTGGAAGTGCCCTATGCTCTCTAAGCTGTGTTTTTTAGATGTTTCAGGACACACCGTACCCTTCTCCAGAGTGGCTGTTGGCAATTTACATCCCGCCCTTCAGTGTAGCAAGGCTCCCATTTCTCCATGGCCTGTCCTGCATTTCTGGTTTTGACACTTTTTTCAGCATGGCCCTTTTGACCGATGGGAAGCGAGACTTCTTTGTAGCGCTGATTTGCCTTTCCAGGTTGCTTGGTTGGCCAAAAAGGGCGTATGCGTTTTTTCCTGAATATATTCAGGAAAAAACGCATACGCCCTTTTTGGCCAAGGGCATCATTGTCAACGTTTTGCCGCTTTTCATGTGCTTTAAAGGGGATTCGAATCTACCTCCTGAAATCTGTTTCCTGCAATTCTGCCTTGATTTCAAATCCTCTTCTTTTCCTTCCCTCAATATATTTGTGGACGAGAGTTATCATTTATAACTCTGCAGGTTTGTGAATTGCAGTGCCCAGAAGCTCCATTTTACAAGTCGCTTTTTTGGGAGCTGGCCGCAAAAGCGCAGGATGGCTTCAGGCCCTGTTCTGGTTCCGGGGGGCAGGCTGAGCCTGTGGTTAATTCTTCTTCCTGATGGGAAAATAGAGTGACCTGTGCCTGTCCCAACACCAAGAGCTAGTCTCTCATTGGTTCCCCGTCTTCCCGTTCATCCTCAGGACAAATTGCAACCTGTACGGAACAGGAGGTTAAAGGTGCTGATGCTCCAAGTAGGGAGATTGCTAGTAAAGTGGCTGGAATGGCGAACCCGAGCACAAGGAGATGAGAAATGAGGTGCGTTTTAGAAACCTTTCCCCATCACACGGTGTACCATCTTCTGGGTTTCTCATGCATGTTTTCGATGTAGGAAGATGCCCTTGAACCTGGAGATTTGGGACCCATACGATGGGTAGCACGCAGTATTACTTTAAAGGGTCTGCGTTTGCTCACCCAACCTCACCAAACCTCTCAGCCCCAAGAGTGTCCACCCTTATGTCTCATCCAGCTGTGGGTCTAGATATGGTCAATCCAGGTTGCATCACAGCCCCTGAACGAATTGTGTAAGAATTTCTCTCTCTTTCCCTGTCTTTGTTTCATGGGTTTTTAAAAGTAATTTATTTTTATAATGGGGTTTAGCTGCTTTTCACGGCTGTGTTTATGCCGCTTTACACCCACTTGACACACTAACAGAGAGATATCAATACATAGGTTTTAAGATTATTACTAGTCAGATATATTCTTGTGCGGTGAATCGGGCGTGTTGAGTCCAGTTCTCTGAGCAAGGAGTAGGTCTTGTCTATTACATATTGGGTTTATGGAATGGTATCTGAGCTAATTTGAAACTCTTGTTTTATGTATCACCCCACCTCACCTTTCCCGTTAAGCAGCCATAGTGTGTTTTCTGCATTTGTGACTCTGTTCTGTTTTGTAATTCAGTTCAAGTGTAACGGTTTTTACATTCCCTCTATAAGTGACACCTTATGAGAAGTGTCCTTTTCTGTGTGACTTATTTCACTTAGAATCGTCGTACCTAAATCCACTCATCATGCTGCTACTAGCCTTATGACATTGATTTCATGGCTGAGTGATATTCCATTGTACATAAGGACCACAACTTTTTTATCCATTTTTCGCTTTCCTGGGATATTTAAGGTGGAATGAAGTGGAGTTCCTTGTCAACAGAGCAGCCCTAAACTTTGGGGTGCTTGTGTCTTGCTGATTTTCAATTTTCCCACTTTATCCCCCCCATGCGTGGAAGTGCCCTATGCTCTCTAAGCTGTGTTTTTTAGATGTTTCAGGACACACCGTACACTTCTCCAGAGTGGCTGTTGGCAATTTACATCCCGCCCATCAGTGTAGCAAGGCTCCCATTTCTCCATGGCCTGTCCTGCATTTCTGGTTTTGACACTTTTTTCAGCCTGGCCCTTTTGACCGATGGGAAGCGAGACTTCTTTGTAGCGCTGATTTGCCTTTCCAGGTTGCTTGGTTGGCCAAAAAGGGCGTATGCGTTTTTTCCTGAATATATTCAGGAAAAAACGCATACGCCCTTTTTGGCCAAGGGCATCATTGTCAACGTTTTGCCGCTTTTCATGTGCTTTAAAGGCGATTCGAATCTACCTCCTGAAATTTGTTTCCTGCAATTCTGCCTTGATTTCAAATCCTCTTCTTTGCCTTCCCTCAATATATTTGTGGACGAGAGTTATCATTTATAACTCTGCAGGTTTGTGAATTGCAGTGCCCTGAAGCTCCATTTTACAAGTCGCTTTTTTGGGAGCTGGCCGCAAAAGCGCAGGATGGCTTCAGGCCCTGTTCTGGTTCCGGGGGGCAGGCTGAGCCTGTGGTTAATTCTTCTTCCTGATGGGAAAATAGAGTGACCTGTGCCTGTCCCAACACCAAGAGCTAGTCTCTCATTGGTTCCCCGTCTTCCCGTTCATCCTCAGGACAAATTGCAACCTGTACGGAACAGGAGGTTAAAGGTGCTGATGCTCCAAGTAGGGAGATTGCTAGTAAAGTGGCTGGAATGGCGAACCCGAGCACAAAGAGATGAGAAATGAGGTGCGTTTTAGAAACCTTTCCCCATCACACGGTGTACCATCTTCTGGGTTTCTCATGCATGTTTTCGATGTAGGAAGATGCCCTTGAACCTGGAGATTTGGGACCCATGCGATGGGTAGCACGCAGTATTACTTTAAAGGGTCTGCTTTTTCTCACCCAACCTCACCAAACCTCTCAGCCCCAAGAGTGTCCACCCTTATGTGTCATCCAGCTGTGGGTCTAGATATGGTCAATCCAGGTTGCATCACAGCCCCTGAACGAATTGTGTAAGAATTTCTCTCTCTTTCCCTGTCTTTGTTTCATGGGTTTTTAAAAGTAATTTATTTTTATAATGGGGTTTAGCTGCTTTTCACGGCTGTGTTTATGCCGCTTTACACCCACTTGACACACTAACAGAGAGATATCAATACATAGGTTTTAAGATTATTACTAGTCAGATATATTCCTGTGCGGTGAATCGGGCGTGTTGAGTCCAGTTCTCTGAGCAAGGAGTAGGTCTTGTCTATTACATATTGGGTTTATGGAACGGTATCTGAGCTAATTTGAAACTCTTGTTTTATGTATCACCCCACCTCACCTTTCCCGTTAAGCAGCCATAGTGTGTTTTCTGCATGTGTGACTCTGTTCTGTTTTGTAATTCAGTTCAAGTGTAACGGTTTTTACATTCCCTCTATAAGTGACACCTTATGAGAAGTGTCCTTTTCTGTGTGACTTATTTCACTTAGAATCGTCTTACCTAAATCCACTCATCATGCTGCTACTAGCCTTATGACATTGATTTCATGGCTGAGTGATATTCCATTGTACATAAGGACCACAACTTTTTTATCCATTTTTCGCTTTCCTGGGATATTTAAGGTGGAATGAAGTGGAAGTCCTTGTCAACAGAGCAGCCCTAAACTTTGGGGTGCTTGTGTCTTGCTGATTTTCAATTTTCCCACTTTACCCCCCCATGCGTGGAAGTGCCCTATGCTCTCTAAGCTGTGTTTTTTAGATGTTTCAGGACACACCGTACACTTCTCCAGAGTGGCTGTTGGCAATTTACATCCCGCCCATCAGTGTAGCAAGGCTCCCATTTCTCCATGGCCTGTCCTGCATTTCTGGTTTTGACACTTTTTTCAGCATGGCCCTTTTGACCGATGGGAAGCGAGACTTCTTTGTAGCGCTGATTTGCCTTTCCAGGTTGCTTGGTTGGCCAAAAAGGGCGTATGCGTTTTTTCCTGAATATATTCAGGAAAAAAGGCATACGCCCTTTTGGCCAAGGGCATCATTGTCAACGTTTTGCCGCTTTTCATGTGCTTTAAAGGCGATTCGAATCTACCTCCTGAAATCTGTTTCCTGCAATTCTGCCTTGATTTCAAATCCTCTTCTTTGCCTTCCCTCAATATATTTGTGGACGAGAGTTATCATTTATAACTCTGCAGGTTTGTGAATTGCAGTGCCCTGAAGCTCCATTTTACAAGTCGCTTTTTTGGGAGCTGGCCGCAAAAGCGCAGGATGGCTTCAGGCCCTGTTCTGGTTCCGGGGGGCAGGCTGAGCCTGTGGTTAATTCTCCTTCCTGATGGGAAAATAGAGTGACCTGTGCCTGTCCCAACACCAAGAGCTAGTCTCTCATTGGTTTCCCGTCTTCCCGTTCATCCTCAGGACAAATTGCAACCTGTACGGAACAGGAGGTTAAAGGTGCTGATGCTCCAAGTAGGGAGATTGCTAGTAAAGTGGCTGGAATGGCGAACCCGAGCACAAGGAGATGAGAAATGAGGTGCGTTTTAGAAACCTTTCCCCATCACACGGTGTACCATCTTCTGGGTTTCTCATGCATGTTTTCGATGTAGGAAGATGCCCTTGAACCTGGAGATTTGGGACCCATGGGATGGGAAACAGGCAGTAGTACTTTAAAGGCTCTGCGTTTGCTCCCCCAACTTCACCAAATCTCTCAGGACCGAAAGTATCCACCTTTAAGTCTCATCCAGCTGTGGGTCTAGATATGGTCAATCCAGGTGGCATCACAGCCCCTGAACGAATTTTGTAAGAATTTCTCTCTCTTTCACTGTCTTTGTTTCACGGGTTTTTAAAATTAATTTATTTTTATAACGGGGTTTATCTGTTTTTCACGGCTGTGTTTATGCCGCTTTACACCCACTTGTCTAACATCCAGAGAGATATCAATACATAGGTTTTAAGATTCTTACTAGTCAGATATATTCTTGTGCGGTGAATAGGGGGTGTTGAGTCCAGTTCACTGAGCAAGGAGTAGGTCTTTCTATTACATATTGGGTTTATGGAACGGTATCTGAGCTAATTTGAAACACTTGTTTTATGCATCACCCCACCTCACCTTTCCCGTTAAACAGCCATAGTGTGTTTTGTAAACGTGTGACTCTGTTCTGTTTTTAATTCAGTTCAAGTGTAGCGGTTTTTACATTCCCTCTATAAGTGATAGCTTATGATAAGTGTCTTTTTCTGTGTGACTTATTTCACTTAGAATCGTCGTACCTAAATCCACTCATCATGCTGCTACTAGCCTTATGACATTGATTTCATGGCTGAGTGATATTCCATTGTACATAAGGACCACCACTTCTTTATTCATTTTTCTCGTTCCTGGGATATTTAAGGTGTTATGAACTGGAGGTTCTTGTCAACAGAGCAGCCCTAAACTTTGGGGTGCTTGTGTCTTGCTGATTTTCAATTTTCCCTCTTTATCCCCCCATGCGTGGAAGTGCCCTATGCTCTCTAAGCTGTGTTTTTTAGATGTTTCAGGACACACCGTACACTTCTCCAGAGTGGCTGTTGGCAATTTACATCCCGCCCATCAGTGTAGCAAGGCTCCCATTTCTCCATGGCCTGTCCTGCATTTCTGGTTTTGACACTTTTTTCAGCATGGCCCTTTTGACCGATGGGAAGCGAGACTTCTTTGTAGCGCTGATTTGCCTTTCCAGGTTGCTTGGTTGGCCAAAAAGGGCGTATGCGTTTTTTCCTGAATATATTCAGGAAAAAACGCATACGCCCTTTTTGGCCAAGGGCATCATTGTCAACGTTTTGCCGCTTTTCATGTGCTTTAAAGGCGATTCGAATCTACCTCCTGAAATCTGTTTCCTGCAATTCTGCCTTGATTTCAAATCCTCTTCTTTGCCTTCCCTCAATATATTTGTGGACGAGAGTTATCATTTATAACTCTGCAGGTTTGTGAATTGCAGTGCCCTGAAGCTCCATTTTACAAGTCGCTTTTTTGGGAGCTGGCCGCAAAAGCGCAGGATGGCTTCAGGCCCTGTTCTGGTTCCGGGGTTCAGGCTGAGCCTGTGGTTAATTCTCCTTCCTGATGGGAAAATAGAGTGACCTGTGCCTGTCCCAACACCAAGAGCTAGTCTCTCATTGGTTTCCCGTCTTCCCGTTCATCCTCAGGACAAATTGCAACCTGTATGGAACATGAGGTTAAAGGTGCTGATGCTCCAAGTAGGGAGATTGCTAGTAAAGTGGCTGGAATGGCGAACCCGAGCACAAGGAGATGAGAAATGAGGTGCGTTTTAGAAACCTTTCCCCATCACACGGTGTACCATCTTCTGGGTTTCTCATGCATGTTTTCGATGTAGGAAGATGCCCTTGAACCTGGAGATTTGGGACCCATGGGATGGGAAACAGGCAGTAGTACTTTAAAGGCTCTGCGTTTGCTCCCCCAACCTCACCAAATCTCTCAGCCCCGAAAGTATCCACCCTTACGTCTCATCCAGCTGTGGGTCTAGATATGGTCAATCCAGGTGGCATCACAGCCCCTGAACGAATTTTGTAAGAATTTCTCTCTCTTTCACTGTCTTTGTTTCACGGGTTTTTAAAATTAATTTATTTTTATAACGGGGTTTATCTGTTTTTCACGGCTGTGTTTATGCCGCTTTACACCCACTTGTCTAACATCCAGAGAGATATCAATACATAGGTTTTAAGATTCTTACTAGTCAGATATATTCTTGTGCGGTGAATAGGGGGTGTTGAGTCCAATTCACTGAGCAAGGAGTAGGTCTTTCTATTACATATTGGGTTTATGGAACGGTATCTGAGCTAATTTGAAACACTTGTTTTATGCATCACCCCACCTCACCTTTCCCGTTAAACAGCCATAGTGTGTTTTGTAAACGTGTGACTCTGTTCTGTTTTTAATTCAGTTCAAGTGTAGCGGTTTTTACATTCCCTCTATAAGTGATAGCTTATGATAAGTGTCTTTTTCTGTGTGACTTATTTCACTTAGAATCGTCGTACCTAAATCCACTCATCATGCTGCTACTAGCCTTATGACATTGATTTCATGGCTGAGTGATATTCCATTGTACATAAGGACCACCACTTCTTTATCCATTTTTCTCGTTCCTGGGATATTTAAGGTGTTATGAACTGGAGGTTCTTGTCAACAGAGCAGCCCTAAACTTTGGGGTGCTTGTGTCTTGCTGATTTTCAATTTTCCCTCTTTATCCCCCCATGCGTGGAAGTGCCCTATGCTCTCTAAGCTGTGTTTTTTAGATGTTTCAGGACACACCGTACACTTCTCCAGAGTGGCTGTTGGCAATTTACATCCCGCCCATCAGTGTAGCAAGGCTCCCATTTCTCCATGGCCTGTCCTGCATTTCTGGTTTTGACACTTTTTTCAGCATGGCCCTTTTGACCGATGGGAAGCGAGACTTCTTTGTAGCGCTGATTTGCCTTTCCAGGTTGCTTGGTTGGCCAAAAAGGGCGTATGCGTTTTTTCCTGAATATATTCAGGAAAAAACGCATACGCCCTTTTTGGCCAAGGGCATCATTGTCAACGTTTTGCCGCTTTTCATGTGCTTTAAAGGCGATTCGAATCTACCTCCTGAAATCTGTTTCCTGCAATTCTGCCTTGATTTCAAATCCTCTTCTTTGCCTTCCCTCAATATATTTGTTGACGAGAGTTATCATTTATAACTCTGCAGGTTTGTGAATTGCAGTGCCCTGAAGCTCCATTTTACAACTCGCTTTTTTGGGAGATGGCCGCAAAAGCGCAGGATGGCTTCAGGCCCTGTTCTGGTTCCGGGGGGCAGGGTGAGCCTGTGGTTAATTCTCCTTCCTGATGGGAAAATAGAGTGACCTGTGCCTGTCCCAACACCAAGAGCTAGTCTCTCATTGGTTCCCCGTCTTCCCATTCATCCTGAGGACAAATTGCAACCTGTACGGAACAGGAGGTTAAAGGTGCTGAGGCTCCAAGTAGGGAGATTGCTAGTAAAGTGGCTGGAATGGCGAACCCGAGCACAAGGAGATGAGAAATGAGGTGCGTTTTAGAAACCTTTCCCCATCACACGGTGTACCATCTTCTGGGTTTCTCATGCATGTTTTCGATGTAGGTAGATGCCCTTGAACCTGGAGATTTGGGACCCATGCGATGGGTAGCACGCAGTATTACTTTAAAGGGTCTGCGTTTGCTCACCCAACCTCACCAAACCTCTCAGCCCCAAGAGTGTCCACCCTTATGTCTCATCCAGCTGTGGGTCTAGATATGGTCAATCCAGGTTGCATCACAGCCCCTGAACGAATTGTGTAAGAATTTCTCTCTCTTTCCCTGTCTTTGTTTCATGGGTTTTTAAAAGTAATTTATTTTTATAATGGGGTTTAGCTGCTTTTCACGGCTGTGTTTATGCCGCTTTACACCCACTTGACACACTAACAGAGAGATATCAATACATAGGTTTTAAGATTATTACTAGTCAGATATATTCTTGTGCGGTGAATCGGGCGTGTTGAGTCCAGTTCTCTGAGCAAGGAGTAGGTCTTGTCTATTACATATTGGGTTTATGGAACGGTATCTGAGCTAATTTGAAACTCTTGTTTTATGTATCACCCCACCTCACCTTTCCCGTTAAGCAGCCATAGTGTGTTTTCTGCATGTGTGACTCTGTTCTGTTTTGTAATTCCGTTCAAGTGTAACGGTTTTTACATTCCCTCTATAAGTGACACCTTATGAGAAGTGTCCTTTTCTGTGTGACTTATTTCACTTAGAATCGTCTTACCTAAATCCACTCATCATGCTGCTACTAGCCTTATGACATTGATTTCATGGCTGAGTGATATTCCATTGTACATAAGGACCACAACTTTTTTATCCATTTTTCGCTTTCCTGGGATATTTAAGGTGGAATGAAGTGGAGGTCCTTGTCAACAGAGCAGCCCTAAACTTTGGGGTGCTTGTGTCTTGCTGATTTTCAATTTTCCCACTTTATCCCCCCATGCGTGGAAGTGCCCTATGCTCTCTAAGCTGTGTTTTTTAGATGTTTCAGGACACACCGTACACTTCTCCAGAGTGGCTGTTGGCAATTTACATCCCGCCCATCAGTGTAGCAAGGCTCCCATTTCTCCATGGCCTGTCCTGCATTTCTGGTTTTGACACTTTTTTCAGCATGGCCCTTTTGACTGATGGGAAGCGAGACTTCTTTGTAGCGCTGATTTGCCTTTCCAGGTTGCTTGGTTGGCCAAAAAGGGCGTATGCGTTTTTTCCTGAATATATTCAGGAAAAAACGCATACGCCCTTTTTGGCCAAGGGCATCATTGTCAACGTTTTGCCGCTTTTCATGTGCTTTAGAGGCAATTCGAATCTACCTCCTGAAATCTGTTTCCTGCAATTCTGCCTTGATTTCAATTCCTCGTCTTTGCCTTCCCTCAATATATTTGTGGACGAGAGTTATCATTTATAACTGTGCAGGTTTGTGAATTGCAGTGCCCTGAAGCTCCATTTTACAACTCGCTTTTTCGGGAGCTGGCCGCAAAAGCGCAGGATGGCTTCAGGCCCTGTTCTGGTTCCGGGGGGCAGGCTGAGCCTGTGGTTAATTCTTCTTCCTGATGGGAAAATAGAGTGACCTGTGCCTGTCCCAACACCAAGAGCTAGTCTCTCATTGGTTCCCCGTCTTCCCGTTCATCCTCAGGACAAATTGCAACCTGTACGGAACAGGAGGTTAAAGGTGCTGATGCTCCAAGTAGGGAGATTGCTAGTAAAGTGGCTGGAATGGCGAACCCGAGCACAAGGAGATGAGAAATGAGGTGCGTTTTAGAAACCTTTCCCCATCACACAGTGTACCATCTTCTGGGTTTCTCATGCATGTTTTCGATGTAGGAAGATGCCCTTGAACCTGGAGATTTGGGACCCATGCGATGGGTAGCACGCAGTATTACTTTAAAGGGTCTGCGTTTGCTCACCCAACCTCACCAAACCTCTCAGCCCCAAGAGTGTCCACCCTTATGTCTCATCCAGCTGTGGGTCTAGATATGGTCAATCCAGGTTGCATCACAGCCCCTGAACGAATTGTGTAAGAATTTCTCTCTCTTTCCCTGTCTTTGTTTCATGGGTTTTTAAAAGTAATTTATTTTTATAATGGGGTTTAGCTGCTTTTCACGGCTGTGTTTATGCCGCTTTACACCCACTTGACACACTAACAGAGAGATATCAATACATAGGTTTTAAGATTATTACTAGTCAGATATATTCTTGTGCGGTGAATCGGGCGTGTTGAGTCCAGTTCTCTGAGCAAGGAGTAGGTCTTGTCTATTACATATTGGGTTTATGGAACGGTATCTGAGCTAATTTGAAACTCTTGTTTTATGTATCACCCCACCTCACCTTTCCCGTTAAGCAGCCATAGTGTGTTTTCTGCATGTGTGACTCTGTTCTGTTTTGTAATTCAGTTCAAGTGTAACGGTTTTTACATTCCCTCTATAAGTGACACCTTATGAGAAGTGTCCTTTTCTGTGTGACTTATTTCACTTAGAATCGTCTTACCTAAATCCACTCATCATGCTGCTACTAGCCTTATGACATTGATTTCATGGCTGAGTGATATTCCATTGTACATAAGGACCACAACTTTTTTATCCATTTTTCGCTTTCCTGGGATATTTAAGGTGGAATGAAGTGGAAGTCCTTGTCAACAGAGCAGCCCTAAACTTTGGGGTGCTTGTGTCTTGCTGATTTTCAATTTTCCCACTTTATCCCCCCATGCGTGGAAGTGCCCTATGCTCTCTAAGCTGTGTTTTTTAGATGTTTCAGGACACACCGTACACTTCTCCAGAGTGGCTGTTGGCAATTTACATCCCGCCCATCAGTGTAGCAAGGCTCCCATTTCTCCATGGCCTGTCCTGCATTTCTGGTTTTGACACTTTTTTCAGCATGGCCCTTTTGACCGATGGGAAGCGAGACTTCTTTGTAGCGCTGATTTGCCTTTCCAGGTTGCTTGGTTGGCCAAAAAGGGCGTATG